>NC_089792.1:39134138-39164138 GCF_040412425.1 Macrobrachium rosenbergii | reverse complement strand
TTGAAAGTAGTCAGAACACACTGTTGATATTATGTTAACTTTATGAATAAATTATGATGATCAATGGATGTCAGGAAGATGACATTTAACCGAGCGGCATGGATGACAAAAGTTCCATGAAAGTTCAATATACTCTTTATGGTTACTTTGGAAATTCAAACATCGATGATAAGATGAGAGAACAGGAGAACTGCCGAATAGCTGAGCGTGGGAACGCAACAGGACTTCTGCCAACCGTTTGGAAAATAAGTTCGGTATCCTTTCTATTAAATCATGTTGATATGCAAAGTGTGAATTCTGAAAGTGAATGAAAGCAAAATTGTGGATGCAGCCTATATGAAATGCCTGCTCCATCAAGGTGGGTAAGGGGGAATGAAAGTACAAGAAATGCAGCAACGCAATGTTATGGTAAAAAGACTGGCATAGCTGTAAGACGCAGTGGATTGTTTTAATGCAGTTTCATCATGTGGATGTTGTGAATAAGAAAGAGGCGATGAATATAGAAATTTATGGAGGAAGGAAGAAAAACCGGTCTAAAAAGTGTAAGATGCATAGGGTAGCACTGGTTCAGGTGGAACCCACCTTTCAAGTTCCAGAAATTGTTTTGTACGCAAAGCCCCTGGAGCCAATGCATAGGCACTAATTTATACCTTGAATTAGGACGGGAGGAGGGGTGGTTGTTGTTGAACATGACATCGACAATTGAACCGTTTCTCTAGATCCACCTGAACTATTTTTAACCAATGCGATTGAATTTTACTTTCTTACAAGCTCTCTCGATCCCAGTGGTCTATGGCCAAGAATCGGGTCTTCATGAAGAGTGCAGACTAGATTTATATAGGACTTGTGGACGCCTTTGGGCACCGACCAGTATTCACAATACACTTGGGAAATTATTTGTTTTTACAATAAACCATATGTATTTTCATTTAAAAAATTGAAAATGGGGAACAAACACACAGATATATTCATGTGTGTGTGTGTGTATCGATAGTGATCTCTCACTTTCATATTATTCATACACTGTAATTCTATAGGCTCAGGAGTGACAATTTTCACTCATTCATTTTTGGTAGGTGTAATTCATCTTCCACAGCATCTTGGGTTGTCTTTGAGGTTAATAAACCAACTAATATGCTTTATGCTCAGAGAGAGAGAGAGAGAGAGATTTAGAGAGAGAGAGAGAGAGAGAGAGAGAAAGAGAGAGAGAGAGCCTATGTGTTGTTCTGAGATGATGGTTTCAATCCCTGCTTCGTCTTAATGCTGCTAATTTATTCAGTTTGGAATGATTTTCTTTATGAATGTGAGGGTGCCTTAGCCTCTTTTATTGTTGTTGTTTATGTTAGTAAAGGGGGCTCGTGGGTGTTTGCATAAACCAAGTACGAATTCAGTTGCGGTCCACGTCCTTCTCTGTTTTAGTTGTTATTGCTCTTTTTTTATGGCTTTGGCTTTTTATACTTTATTTCGGTTCTTTCTAGTTTTTCTTCTTTCTTCCCATATCATACCTACTGATCTTTGTTATTTCAGTTTTCAATTCATTATTAATACATTATTACTTCCATCAGTTGCCAAATTAATTCTTTTGGAAAGATTATCAGTGGTGTAATATTCCGTCTGTTGTGCGCCTGAAAAACAGTCCTCGATACTCAATATCTGTTTCAGTATGAGATTCAGCACCATGACGTGATACAAAAATGGTATTACATACTCCAATTTTTATTTTAAATTATTGGTCTAAGTGACTTTATCAAAGCTCTAATTCATTTCCATAGAATATCAGTAATCAGCGAGTTAATATTATATCAACGTAATGGTGGTGTATTTATTTGATCTCACGTTAAGAATAACAGACATTAGGAACTTGTGGTTTTAAGTGCAGCCGTTTTACAGTTATTGGTGCCATTTGGACACCACCAGGAATTTCACCAGCCTCAGTTTTCGTTTTTTCTCCGATTCATTACAACAAGACCTGTGTCAATATAATTAACTGCTAATTTATTTTCTCTTTGGAAATTATTCTTTATCAGAATGTGAATGCCAACAGAAACTTTCATTTTTGCACAAAATCATTGTAACGTTTGATTACCGAGAATTATTGTGAACGACGTTGATCAAAACTCCCACTTCTTCAATAAGCACCTCATGAACATTTTGTATTTATTACTCAAGCGACGGAATTCTTTCGAGGGGAAGAGGGCATGTGTTTTTGGTGCCACAGCAAGACAGTTGAAGTCGATAGCCCCTTTATCTATTCAGGACAGAGGACAGTCAAAACTCATGCACTTTCAAAAATGTCTGAGAGGAGATTAAAATTTTCATTTTAAAATTTTGGCAAAATGTAAAAGTGACTTCCATGTCAAACCACTGGCCCTCACATTTCAGTTATATCGACAAGCGGCAGTTGTTATTATATCAACGTAATGGTGGTTATTTTTGATCGCACGTTAGCCTAGAAAGTAAGAAAAAGACGTTAGCTTAGATTGATGCTGCTTTTAAGTGCAGCCAATGGACGTACAAAATATTACACTTCCGTCAGTTTTCAATGTTTCTACCATTCAATAGTATGGCAACAAAGACCCATCAATATAATTAACGGAAAATTCCTGCTTGGTATTCAATCTTTTATTCAAACTTTTCTGTCAACATTTACCAACGAAGGTTTCATTTTTGAACACAAAATCACTGTAACGTTTGATTACCGAGAATCATTATGAACGACATTGATCAAAACTCCCACGTCTTAAATGAGCACCTCACGAACATGTTTTATTTAGTTACACAAGCGACGGAATCTCTTATCGAGGGAAGAGGCATGTGCTTTTGGGTGTTAAGACTTGAAAAATAAAAAGTTAGGGTAATAGATAATCTGTTAAGATAGGAGGAAAATAATTTAAAATCAAAACTAAAATTATTTGTGGAGAATTTCAGGAGATTTGAATGAAGAATCTCTTATCATTTTCGGCAAAATGTAAAGAAGAGGAATGTCAGGCCTATGGTTTAACGTGTGTCAGCTAATCGACAATCGGCATATTGTATTACAAGCCCATGGCATGTTTATGTTCCAGGCATCTGACATGTTTGAAGCGTATAAGAGACTGGAAGACCGTCGACTTGTAGATTACAAGATGCAAATTTTAATAGTTCTCAATGGAAATAACATTCTATATCACGAAAGTCAATGTATTCATTCCGTAACATTTTTTCAGAAAAAAGCTATTTAATTAAAATGGGGATAATTTCTTCCAGTATCATTAATGTTTTCCTCAGTGACTGTGCGTATAAACTCCTTGCTGAATCTGTTTCAGTCAAAGCCATTTTATCATGAAATTTTTTGTGAACATTTTACGCTTTCGTTTCTGTAACATGGTAAAATCATTATACCAAGAGGACGATTAGACCCTCAAGTGATTTTCAAACAAAATTATTGTTATTGTTATGCTCTCATTCATTTGGACCAAATTAAGAATGTCATTTTCAGAAACCAGCATGTCCCTGAGAATGATCAATTACTATTAACAAATACACCGCCGTATGTATTTGAAATCATTCAGATCAAGATCTGACTGAATATAAATAATAGATAAGTGTGAAGATCTAAGAGTTCTTGACCTTTCAGAGATTTTGTGTCAGTAAATTAGAATACCTTGGGCCTGCCTCTTACTCGTCTCGTTAAACTGCTGACCCTGGAGTGACCGACGCCGCCACTGCCAGCATCAGGCAATCCAGCGACAACGCTGCGGCAACAAGCATCCCGCTTACCGCCTGGTTCTTTAGGTAGAGACCATCTTCAGGTCTAAGAAGGCCCCACCCTCCATCCCCGCAAAGCCGACGCCGTCCTCGATTTCCTGCCAGACGATGTCTTCAGCAGATCACAGAGTGGCTCACGGACCAAAAGACAACTGTCACCTACTAAACACTGAAGGCCCAACTGAGGTCGTCCTTCAGCATGCTTGCCCGTCCTCAGAACTAGGGGCAGCAATAGGACACCAGCAGTCGTTGCACGTCTACATGCAACTGCAGTGGCCAGTTACGATCCCTGCCACAGACGGCCGCCCAGACTACTACGTTGGGACCCTACTCAAGTGAGAAATGCCCTATGCACCCCAAATCAACTGGACCCCGCCAAACTCGGTGCGTCATGTCCCAGGCATGCCCTGATCAAGCTCTGGATGGACACTCGACGATTTCATGAGTCTTATTAACTTTGCTTTTACATGCCATTGTAATATTTGTTTGTACTTGAAGCAGGCATGCCCTAAGAGAATCCGGCTGCAGTCTGAAATAATAATAATAATAATAATATATATATAATATAATAATATATATATAATGTAATATATATATATATAATATATATATGAGAAAGTGTGTGTGTGTGTGTGTGTGTGTTTTATTAGATGTGCTTTCTTTTACTTTCACCAGCCATTGTAATATTATCGCAAATTGTTCATTAAGGACATGTGAGTTATGAAAATAATAATAATAATAATAATAATAATTTAATAATAATAATAATAATAATTAATAATAACATACAGATAAAGACCCTTTTGAGGCAAGTTTTAGGCTGCATTTTGCAAATTGATTTTATGTGGATCAAACAGCTAATACTTTGCTTTTCCTGCACACCAATATTTATTTTAATTGGCCAATGCTCATATTTCGATGGATGAAACAGGTATTTCTTACACCTGGGATGTAAATACAGCAGATTTTCCTGATGGTATTTCTTTTTCTTTTTTTTTTTTTTTCGACTTCCTGGGTATTTTAGTACTCTTTCTGTCGACATGTTTCGACCCAGGTCGATGGTCGTCTTCTGGACGTTAGGATGAGTCTGGAGACACAGGGACGCTCGTGTCAGTATGTACAGAGGGTCTCAGATCAGGTCGATTTTCATTGAAACGCGCTGGGCGTTCTCCTTGGGCGAAGTCTTCTCTCGCTCAGTGTTGGTTGTGTGCGCTCTTCCGTGCATGTGCTACGTGCGCATTGGAAGTGTATTATTCGGAGGAGTTGCTGCCCGCAGATGGACGTTCTGATTAACGCTCATCGGGGTGCCAGTGGGTGCCACCTTCCGCGAATATCCCGGGAAGGGAGGTCTCTCCTGTAGTACTGAGACTCGGCTTCACTCTCCCGATGTGTAGGGCTTCCAGGAGGCGTAGGCGGCGATGGTCGGTCGCTTGATCTATTATCTCTATGTTAGGGATAATGTCATTCCTTTTTATTCTCAGGTTATGGGCAGTCTTGGCGTGATTAAATATGGCACCCTCCTGGGCATGACAGGAGATCCTCTTGGAGAAGCACATGGTAGTCATACCGATGTAAGAGCCGAGGCACTCTCGAACGGGGCATTTGTATCGGTAGACTACGTTGGTTTTCTTCAAGGGATCCTGTTTGGGGGGAGGGGGGCCGGGTTATTTCTCATCACCAGGCTGCTGGTTTTCTTATTCCTGTAGAATATGACGAGTTTAATCTGCTTCTCAGGATCGGACAGGCCGATGTTACCTTCAATGATGGTCCCGAGGGCGCGTTCGTCTTCTTTATACCCTTTATGGAATTTTCCTTGGTAGAAAAGTTTGATGTCATCAGAGGTGTCGGGAAGAGGTTCCTTATGGCACCATCTGTTCACGGCTCCTCTAATGCACTTTTCTACATCCCGATTCGTGTGTAAGATATATGAACTCAGTATAAAATCAGTTCGCAAAATGCAGCCTTTTTATTCAATAATAATAATAATAATAATAATAATAATAATAATAATAATAATAATAATAATAATAATAATAATAATAATAATTTTAACAATCTCAATAAGAACAACAACAACTCTGATAAAACTCACGTCTTTCAACTAAAATTGTCAGGAAGTCAAGTACTAGATCATTAACTCTAAAATCTAAGATGAGAAGCTATTGAGAGTTATTGCAAAAATCACTTAGAATAAATCTGGCCTGACATTCTTTGTCAAATTAGATTTAGATATTTCTTATTATATCAGTAAAATATTGCAAGCACTGTACTTGTTTCTTATGCACTGGCTACCGGGAAGAGTGTAAATTCAAGGTATTTTTGTTTAAGGGATTGAAAATAAATTTTCAGAAACGCTGAGGAAACAAAAATGATGCAGATTTCATTCTAACTGCTTTTACAGGCTAAACTTAGCGATCTAATGGAAATGCGATACTTGTACATATTTTCTCTTCGCTGAGAAATTAGTTTATCCATTAAAACGAATAAATGTACCGAGTTTAAAAAATAGCTCGAGCAGCATTAGAAACTTAAATGGGAATAAAATCTGGATGCACTTCAACAATACTGTAGGTGTTCATTTTAATGCTCTTTACTGAGTTGAAATGGCAGGTATAAGAAATTTTACCATTAAAATACTGAGAAATATTCTGCTTCAAATGTTAGGACAGTTTAGTAAAAATAATTTATAACTACAGACTATTAAAACTTAAAGATGGAATATTTTATCTTGGTTCACAAGTCAGTCACTAGAGTTGTATTTTCAACCTTTATAGTGCTTATTGATAGCAGACATAAAAATATGAAAAGAAAGATGTAGAAAATGACAACTCTCCTTTCGAGATTGGATATGCTCCAGAAACTACCATTCAGACATTATAGAGATTCCTAAGAAATATAGCATTGTACTGCTTGCTCAGATCCAACTGTATCCTTTTTTTAAAGCTAAATTTCTCATGTTCAACAATCCCATTGTTTTTAGTGAACATAAAATTTATTAACAGTTATCAGAAAAAATTAGGAAAAAACCACGTTTAATAACAAAATGACGACGTTCATTAATATTTTGGCTCCCCAGATGATCTATAATTTTGATTTTCGTCTTATATATCTGGGTGCAGGAAATCCAGACCAACTAGGACTGATTAACAGCTCCATCTCGTGGCAGTCTTGCTACTTTTACATAACATAACAAAATTAAAGTAAATTTATCAGAGCTTCCAGATGACAGGATTCCAGTGGCTATACCCACATTTCAAGAATTGAATAACTACTGTTTTATGATCATGCTTCGTTGACTTTGTGGCTAATCCATATTTTAATATCATAGGCGGAGAGGCATGTTAGAAAGCCTACGAAAGCTTCACACACTCCTGTATTAATATATATATATATATATATATATATATATATATATATATATATATATATCAATGTACATACATACATGACATACATACATCATACATACATCTAACGATTTAATTTTGCAGCAACATGGACATCGGATCAGTCAGGGACTAAAGATGGAATATTTTATTTTGGTTCACAAGTCAGATCACATAGAGGCTTGTATTTTTTTCAACCTTTATATGTTGTTTTAAATTGAATGCCTTTGAGACATAATAATAATAATAATAATAATAATAATAATAATAATAATAATAATAATAATAATAATAAATAGACGTTAGTTGATCATGTCGTAGGAGTGCTCTTGTACATAAGGGGCCCACATTTCACATTTGCTCGGTAGTCAGGCATTTCGCTTCATACTGCTGTATCTCCACTGGCAATCGAAATCTGGTTTAGTTCCAGTAATGACATTGAATGGCACATTTTTCCTGATATTTCATGCAGTTGAGTCTTTACAAATATATATTTCATCTCCGAGACAGTTGTATCTAAAAACATATGAGGTACCCTGACTTCCTTTACAAATGACTTGCTTTATCTATATATATATATATATATATATATATATATATATATATATATATATATATATATATATATATATATATATATATATACATACACACAGTATATATATCTTTATTTTGATAATGGTTTCCCCTTAAATTCTTCTGACCTTTTTTTTCTTTAATAATTTTGTACCTTGGCAATCACTTATTTTTTATATAACTTTCTTAATCCCTGTGTGTGTACATATATATATATATATTATATATATATATATATATATATATATATATATATATATATATATATATATATATATATATCCATATTTGTTTTTCTTTTGATGAGTTTTTTTTTATCACCTTTCAACTTAACTTTTCTTTAACATTTGTTTTTCATCTCCCTTGTTCTGATTTTTATTTCCACATCATCATTTTTTTAAATTTTCCATCCAATTTTACTTTTTGATGAGTTTTTTTTTCCATTCCATTTTCTCCTTTCCGAAAATCCTCCCCTCCCCACGGGCAGGAAAGAGGAGATAAATCATTGCGTATGAAAGTGACTCGGAGAATGAAAGGCGCTTGCAGAGGGAGGTCTTACGCACGATTGCACGGTAAGAGGATAGATGGATAGATGAGAGGAAAAGAAAGGAAGGAGTGAGAGGAAGGAACGGCTTTTGGGGAGATGGTCTGGCAGGAGAACTCGCATGAAAGGAGGCATAAGATGTATGCAGGCATGGGTAAAATGCTAAAATTTGTGCAAGCATAAACAACTGTATTGTTACAATCTCGTAGTTCCTTATTGGTAGGGTGGGCACCGTTCTCAGCTAGCATTCTGCTGGCCCAGCGTTCGATTCTCCGACCGGCCAATGAAGAATTAGAGGAATTTATTTCTGGTGATAGAAATTCATTTCTCTTTGTAATGTGGTTCGGATTCCACAACAAGCTGCGGGTCCCGTTGCTAGGTAACCAATTGGTTCTTAGCCACGTAAAATAAATCTAATCCTTCGGGCCAGCCCTCTCTAGGAGAACTGTTATTCAGCTCAGTGGTCTGGTTAAACTAAGGTATACTTATTTTACAATCTCGTAAATGTTGCATCACAAAAATCACTTTGCGCCTATTCTTCCGTAATCGTTCATAACAATCAAAATGTTTTGAAAAGAAATTATAATCAAATTTGTGAGAAGATGAAATTTTATCCTCCCTTTGGGCAATAATAGTGCAAATGGCGCTTAATGGGCATTACTAAATCAAATGTTTATCTTCCCAAACTTTCTGACCCACTTTTTTCGTTGGGCGAGTCGGCTTGTTGGCTAGGAAATGCTGGTAGTTCGAGTCTCCGGCTAAAAAAATTAGAGGAATTTATTTCTGGTGATAGAAATTCATTTCTCGTGGAATGTGGTGCAAAAATAAATGTAGGTCCCCGTGTTATAACTAAAGGTTCTTAGCCACGTAAAATAAGTCTAATCCTTCAGACCACCCTAGAGCTGATTAATCAGCTCTCCTGGTCTGGCTAAACTAAGGATATACTTAACTTTTTGCACCCACTTTTTAGCCTTTCTTCCGTGTTGCTATCCAAGCACTCTCCCCTTTCCACCTTCTTAGGCACTGAATGGATAAAAGTGCCCCAGCACTTGGCTTTATAGCCAAATTTTAATTAAACAAATCAAATGTTTATCTTCACCAAAATCTTGGCCGAGGAAGTACCGTCGCGGGCCTTGTTGGGAGGGAAATGCTGGTATTAAGAGTTAAAATATAAGTATTTATCAAAGAGTGGAATGTGAAAGCAAAAACAAATGACTGTGTAATACTAAAAATGATTGTTTTGTGTTAAGAGAATTGATAATTATATCAACAACAATATTTTAAAACTGAAACCAGTGGGACGGGCAACCTAATTCCCTTTTCTAGCCTGGGTCCAAAGACACAAAAAGCAACCCCGCCCCCCCCAAAAAAAAGTCCAAGGAAGGAATTGGGTTGGGGCTTAACCAGGAAGAAGGTTATTGAGGTTGGGGAAAAAACAGAAGGGAAAGAATTCAGAGCTCGTCGACTTTAACGTTTTTATAATAATACTCAAGTCTTGAAATCGAGGTTTTTGTTGAGTAAACCACTACCGATAATTATGGGTGAATTCATTGATAGTTAGTCATTATATATTAAAGGGTACAATTTTAAGTGGGACATAAAAATGAAAGATTTGTCACAACGATTCGCATTATACATTACATCTCTTATTGTTGCAGTTCCCGACCCCCCCCTTCCCCCTCTCTCTCTCTCTCTCTCTCTCTCTCTCTCTCTCTCTCTCTCTCTCTCTCTCTCTCTCTCTCTTACTGGTTGGAATGCAAGGGATGTTAACTTGAGCGATGAATCTTTGTTATATTTATTACAAGGAACCTTGTCTACAATATTTATAAATATGCAGTACACACACACACACACACACACACACACACACACATATACACACACACACATATATATATATATATATATATATATATATATATATATATATATATATATATATATATATATATATATATATAGATAGAGAGATAAAGATAGACAGAGAGAGAGAGAGAGACAAAAAATTCGAGCCGACACTCGGGTTCTGGAAATTTTGCTGCACGCGGGAAATGTTGACGTGCATGAATAAGTAGAACGCAGGAGTGAATAACACGAAAATGGTGAATAACAAATGAAAAGGAACATTGAAGGTTATAAAAATAAGCGTTGTCGATTGGCGTGAAAAGTCGCCCCTTAACCACCTCTCATTCCCTTCCTCTGTATCTCACAAATTCACTCTTCCATCCTTTCCATAGTATTTTTATTGCATTTTTCCTTCCATCGTCCACCTTCCCTAGATTTAAATGTATTTATTTTGCAGTGTTTGCTATTTTTGCTTCGTCTTTTCCTTTGTGCGTCCTCATTTCCATTTGTTAATTTACGTATACTTTAATTTTTCTCAATATTCCCACATCCGTTTATTTATATTGTCCATTCCTCCGTCCTTTGTATTTTCCATCCGCCCTCAAAAATGGTTTCTTACTTATCACGCTTCTCATTTTTGTCATTTCGCGAACTTTTCTCGCCCTTCATCTCCTCATTTCCAAACTTCCGTTTCTAATCTTTTATTCGCTCTAGTATTTTTGCCTTCCTTTTCGTTCTATTGTTTTCCTTCTCCCAAATCTTTCGCTTTTTGTTTCATGGTGTGTTTCACCGCCTTTTGTAGATTAAATCCCTCTTGTCTGCCATCGATTATCATTCTGGTTGGTATCTAATACTTGTAACTCTCATTTTGCGAGGAAATTCTCTTTATTCACCCTTTGTTTTTGCTCCACTGTTTCATGTTTCTTCATCGGATCTTAATCTTCTCTCTCTCTCTCTCTCTCTCTCTCTCTCTCTCTCTCTCTCTCTCTCTCTCTTGTTCTCGTTTCAATGGTACCATTCTTCAGCTCGAACCGAGTCACTTGCGTTTGATCACTTGGGCCGGGCAAAGAAAGGAACCGTATAGCCACGTTTCCTTAAAAATCCGGTTTGCTTAGGCGACTGGTGTTGCTCGCAGCTGGAATAGGGAAAGAGACGGAGAAATAAGGCGTTCGTATCTATTTTTTATACAAGCATATCAAAATTAGAAACTGGAAGGACTATACAAGGCAGTTGTCGCATTCGGCGTGTGACTGCATTCGTAAAGTATCTCTCTCTCTCTCTCTCTCTCTCTCTCTCTCTGTGTGTAAAAGTGCAAGGTGTAATGAAAAAGTTTGGTGGTATAGGTTGGTAATGCTACATAGAAAGAAATATTCGGATTCTGCATCTAGCTAAGTAAAAATTGTTTCGTTTGTTACTTTAGTGTTTAACTATGACATATTTTGATTATGGAGTTCGTTTTTTTTTTTTTAATACCAACAATCGTCCACATAACTGGTCCGTTATTGAGTATTTTATTTTCGTACGAGGGCGGCCACATCATCATCATTACGTCAAATCAGTCGTCACCGTCATTAAGGCTTTAGCGTCATCTTCTTTATCTGGTTGCACGCGAAATGAGTCCTCTCCACTCTCCTCTGTCTTGGGGACATTTGTCTGAATGTCCTTCAGATCTTGAGCTTTAACTACGGCCCTTTCCCACAATTCATGGGTCCTACAACCAGTCCTCTTGGATAAGTTGATGGCACCTTACCGTTATGAACCCTTCGTTCATGTAAGTGAGTTTTTACTATAAGAATTCGTTGAATTATCCACCAGTTTATTACCCGTATAGTAACAGTATTTTGTCAGGACGCAAACGAATTGTAAAATCTCGATCTTCCCCTTCAACTCCCTTCTCGACATGACAGATTTTTAAATTGTTAATTGCTAAAATGTTATTCAAGAGGTTTAATAATCAGCATGAAAGTGAAATTATAGTTTATCAACAATTGCAGTTTATCCCTCGGAAACCCGTAAAGCAGACCCTACGAATTCCCCCAGATCGCCAGTATTGTTGACCAGACTCAGAGCAGTTCACCCCGGGCTCGTATACTAGATTCATTTGGTCATTTCGTTAGTAGTGAGGATTGAGAGATGAAGATGAATGAATAGAGCAATTAGTTACCCAACGGTCTTGAAGGAAAACCCTAATGGAAAAAAAAAATAGAGGAAGTAAAGAGACAAGAAGACCCATTCCTACCAGAATGTTATTAGATGCCGGATATGAAGAAACCTCCGTGACAGCCCACAAGGCGATGACAATCTTGTAGGCCTATGGGCGGTTGCGGAAGGCTTTTGGTATATCATTTATATATCATTCTTCTCTATATTTTTTAGATATATTTGCCTATTTTCTATTCTGTACTATAATTTTGTTTTCATAATTTTTTTTACTAATCAGATCTAATAAGTAAATCGTGGTACTTCCTAAAAGATTCAAGTCGCTTTCATAATTTTTATATATATATATATATATATATATATATATATATATATATATATATATATATATATATATATATATGTGTGTGTGTGTGTGTGTGTGTGTGTGTGTGTGTGTGTGTGTGTGTGTGTGTGTGTGTGTGTGTGTATCTATGAGGATGTGAAAGGTACTTCAACTGCACTTAAGTTACTAGGGTATCTCTGCTTATCTGCACTGTACAGATAGGACAACATTTAATACTCTAAGTACAGAAAGCGTTGTATCATATGGCACAGAATATTGCAAAAGAAAATACCTGGTGATCTGTCGCCAAAGTGGTTTGAAACCGAGAGGTGACATCCGGGCACGTGGTTATGAGAACACTTGGTGGGCAGCTGTCGATAAAGACGAATTTGATATAAAAATGTTTATAGAGCTTGAAGAAAAGACAAGAAGGAATGATATCTTGCTATATACTGTACATGAATCCAAAAATTTGACACCACAATCAAGGGTTACCACTGCACTATACTGCTGGACCCCGAAGGGGGTTAGTGCCGTCAGCGCACCTCTCGCGGTGCGCTTTAGGCATTACTTAAGGTTCTTTGCAGCATCCCTTCGGCCTCTAGCTGCAACCCCTTTCATTCTTTTTACTGTACCTCCATTCATATTCTGTCTTCCGTCTTACTTTTCACCCCCTTCTAAGTGTTTCCAGAAAAGGAACCAGATGCAGATATACAAAGCTACCAAGGTCTAAAAAATTCAGCTGTTTAATATTGCAACTGCTAGGTTTTCCTCCTGTTACACCTTTTAAACCTCTTACTCTCAATTTTTCTTTAAGCGCTGAATGCCCTAATAGGTCCCAGTGATTGGCCTTCGGCCTAAGTTGTATATACTATCTATCTATATTGCTGAAGAACTGGCTCTCTGCATCGTTGTCCCATTAAAGATTCAATAGAAGAATTTCTAGTTCAGAGACAGCGTACCCAAGGAATTGCAGTCATCTGTGGTCTGTAAGTATGCGTTTAGTTGTTCTAAGGAGACTTATATTGGGTGTGTGCCTTTGAACACTTAGGCCGATCAGTTAGAACCAACAGGGCACTTAATAAACAATCACTAAGTGCCATTCGCAAACATTCCCGTCTTTACGATCATCCTCTGAGTATTGACTTTTCCATATTAGCCAGTCTGTTTCACGACATGAAGCCTAACACAGTTGAGACGCTGTAAAATATCAGAGAAAAACCATCACTTTGTCAAACGGAATCGTCCGATGAGTTGATTTGCTTTTGGTTCTGAATCTGTATTTTTCATTACCTCTTCTCCTTGTTTTGGCAGTTGCTGTTACAGATTAAACTGTATTTTTCAGTATTAATTCTCAGTTTTCGATATTGTATTTTATTTTACCTTATTTTTATCGTACTGTGGGTATTTTGAGAAACTCTATATATTTGTGTAGATGGCCATATGATGGGGTATGTTGCAGCCGCGAAGGTAGTCGCAAAAAAAATCTTTACTCAATTGCTAATCCCCCGTAGGCATTACTTAAGGTTCTTTGCAGCGTGCCTTCGGCCCCTAGCTGCATCTTTCATTCCTTTTACTGTACTTCCTTTCATATTCTCTTTCTTCCATCTAACAATTGATTCATAGTGCAACTTTGAGGTTTTCCTCCTGTTACACCTTTCAAACCTTCTTACTGCTATTTCCGTTTCAGCTCTGAATGACCTCATAGGTCCCAGTGCTTGGCCTTCGGCCTAAATTCTATGTTCAATTCAACTCAATTGCTAATCTAAGTATTCCTTATTGGACGCAGCTTTCCACATAATGTTACCGGCAATGTGTGAAACCGGCATTCTATAGAATTGCCTAGGCAATATATACAATGCTGAAAATCGGCCTCAAAGTATGAAATACTTGATATTTCATACATTTCCTAGACATTCTATACATTGCCAAAAGGCAAACTGGCAGAGTATAGAATACGGTAGTCTCGTTAGTGGCGCCTGGGTTTGCCGCCACAGAGACTGGCAGATACTGTAGTCTCGTTAGTGGCTTTTACCGACCTGGAACAGCGCAAGGAATTTTAAAGCAACTCTATGCAAGATCACAAGTTACTGTTTGTTCAAAGAGCTTACCAGAGTCGAAGATGTTCATGACCACTACATACCTCTTTGATCTGTTCCTACCGCTCAATCCACGGGAATCGGCCAAGGGTTTGTGAGGTGTTTGTGCAAGGCTAAGTGACAAAGTATGGAATGCCTTTGTGTAAATCAGAAAACTAAGTGCAATTCAAAATGCCATTCTAGCCTTCCTTGTTGCAACAAGTAAGTCATGACAGTTGTGATTCTCCTGTTCTCCGATTAAGAATATCCTGTACTTCATTTCGTTTTTTTTTTTTTTTTTTTTTTTTTTTGTTTATCTTGAAACGCATTATTGTACTTTCCTATTTCATTATGAAACATGTTAATTTTTAATTGTTGTTGTGATTCTCTTGTTCTCCCAGTAAGAATATCCTGTACTTCATTTCGTATTTTTTTTTTTTTCGAAATGCATTATTGTACTTCCGTATTTCATTAAGAAACATGGTAATTTTTAATTGGTGTTTCATTTTCAGACATTTTATTTGAAAAGATCTTTCCAATTTTACACTTTGCCGGATTAGTACTTGTCATACTTTACAATGCCTAGGAGAAGTATGTAACAACACAGATATTTCATACCTTGCCTAAAAATTTAAGGCATTGTATATATTGCCTAGGCATTCTATTGAATACCTGCTTTTCACACATTGCCAACAACATATATATATATATATATATATATATATATATATATATATATATATATATATATATATATATATATATATATATATATATATATATATATATATATATATATATATATATATATATATATATATATATATATATATATATATATATATATATCTTTATCACTGCCAAAACACGTTACTGACGATACATACACACACACACACACACACACACACACACACACACACACACACACACATATATATATATATATATATATATATATATATATATATATATATATATGTATGTATGTATATGTGTGTGTTTATGTATGTATCGTTAGTGCTTTAACTGGCAGTGACAAAGTGGAAAACTACAGTAGAGAAAGAAGTTTTGGAAGAACAGGTCAGTTTCCAAAATATACTACGTTTGTTCTTAACTGAATATCACATTAAATCCATGAATTGATGATATGTTGTGTGCAGAAACTGTATGCGGAATACTGAAAAAAAACTCTTATCATGAAAAATATTGTGTTGGATGAGAACTTGCCGAATCATTCGATAGAAATTTTGACGAAATATTTTTATTTCAATTTAGGGTTGTGCCCGGTGCCTCAAGTTGCCATTTGGCAGCATGAGAAGAGATTCTGCTGCTCCGCTGGTATAGTGGTTAGTGTGTCGTGGAATGCCACTCAGGTATCGTGGGTTCGCGTCTCCCCCACGACGATGAAAAATCACTGACTCTGTATCATGATCAGTTACTGCTGCAGTGTGGGGTCTGCGGTGGGAGGTTGAAGCCAACATTCTTGGAACGCTTGAATTTCAAGACAATGGCCCTTGTGTGCTTGTTCATGTGAATAAATTTCATCTACTGAAATAATAATAATAATAAAGAATTTTCCGCGAATGCCAGTAGTTTTCAAACCTGGGCTAATTACCCAATCAGTAGCGGTTTGATATGCAAATATGCTTAAGGTAGAATAACCAAAATATAAAACTTAACGATAGGTTGGATAATTTTTAAATTACCTTCCTCAATTCGCCACAGATCATTAGTAATTGGATTAATTTTGAGTTAGCATCTTATAATGAAATCAAATAAGTAAAAGTGAGTGAAGTTTTATGTCGGTGCTTCCTCGACCCTACGAGATTTTAACAAGATATAAAATATGGAGAGAGCGTAAGGACCTCTTGTATATATTCATACACTGTGTAAATGTAGGCTCAAAATTTTCTCTTGACTCAAAATTTTCTCTTGACAAGATGCAGTCATCATTCCAGTGGACGGTGCTAAAGTACAGTTTTCCAGTGTCATCATAACGATAGAGATTTTGCGAGCGAGCTTATAAAAATGTAGGTTTTCGAAAAAGAATAATTAAAGGATAATGTTCTCAGGAAACGACTTCCTTTTCGAACAAGATACGAGAGAGAGAGAGAGAGAGAGAGAGAGAGAGAGAGAGAGAGAGAGAGAGAGAGAAATGGGATAGAGAAAATGTTTCCCCCACATACACTCTAGAAAAGCCTACTTATATTCCGTCACGCTTCTTATATCATTTTTATTGTCGCCAACAAGCCATTGTGAGATCACTATAATTATCTCCTGGGTCTCGTTACCGAGGCCTTATCTTTGGGCTCAATGGTTATTTCGTTTATTCCTTTTTTTATATACCCTTCTTTTGTAGATACCTAAGTCGGTTTCCTTTTCCTACTCCTCCTCCTCCTCCTCCTCCTCCTCCTCCTCCTCCTCCTCCTCCTCACAAATGATATTGCTAGTGCCACTGGTATCGCAAAGATCCTGTTAAGAATGCCGTCAGTGTTACATTACGTATTGAGTATAAGGCTGCTGATCCCTTTCAGATTCTATTGAATAACCGGAATTAATGAAAACTTTGTCTTCATTCAGTTTCCTGTATTTTAATGTCGATTTTGAGTCATCCGTAGGAAGATATTATTATTTTTACCACTCGCATCATATATATATATATATATATATATATATATATATATATATATATATATATATATATATATATATATATATATATATATATATATATATATATATATATATATATATATATATATATATATATATATATATATATATATATATATACATACATACATACATACATACATATATGTATATATATATATATATATATATATATATATATATATATATATATATATATATATATATATACATATACATATACATATATATATATATATATATATATATATATATATATATATATATATATATGTATATATATATATATGTATATATATATATATATATATATATATATATATATATATATATATATATATATATATATATATATATATATATAATGTGCACGTATCTGAATTATTAGTGTTCTTATAACTGGGACATGATAATGAGAAATAAAGAAAAAAAGAGGGGGCTAGGAAAACTAAGCCATACAAGGAACTATCACTGAGATAGTAACTCATGGTAAAACCTTTCTTAACAAATGCCGTCCACGTGGGATAAAGGTGGAATTGTATTGTATGTTATATACCGTTTAAAAACCCAACTCCCAGCAGTCGTTAAATGTATACGGTTTCCTGTTTTCTACTACGGAAATACAGAAAGCATTCTTTTCACTCCGTATTTCTTCCCTCTCTCCTCTTTTTTTCATATTTTACAGCGTAGGATTATTTTGCATTACACGGGTAAAGGGAGGGAGATGAAGACCGTGTTTAGATGCTTTCCTGGCCTATTGTTATTCAAATGAGCCTATGTTTGGTAGTTGTGTTTATTGTGCGCGATGTTCTTGTTACGCCCTGCACACGACAATGAGCGAAGTGACATCCCGCGACCTCGATAATTCGATCTTTTTGTTTTATTTCTTAATTTTATAACTGTGATTTTCTCCTCTATTTAGAATTTGGGAGGTTTTAGTTCCTGACCTGAAGTGTATGCATCCCAAAATAAAGTATTAACTTCGTTAAAATATTTCCGTTCGAATTTCATTGCTATATAAATGGTAAACTTTGCCAGGGCTTTTGGAGAATGAATAGGGTTGGTCGACGGATTTGGAGGTAAATGAGCGCGCGCGTGTGTGTGTGTGTGTGTGTGTCTGTGTGTGGTCCTAGATACTGTAAGGCTGGCATAAATAATGAATAACAATAAATAACGATGAATCATCCATGTATTTATTCAGTGGGACTCCTTTTGTAGGCCTATATGATATCTAGAGTAATAATCTTCGAGTCCCAACGTTGTTTTTTCTCCAGGGTCAAGTCCCTTGTCGATGAGTTTTGTGTACGAGTATTCTTCTGTTTATCCCTCTGTTAGAGGCAGTGAATTCTCTTTTAATAAAAGTTTGTCAGAGGAGATTCGTTGCTATGGCAACATGCAAATTAACTTATCAGATATTCACGTAGATTTTTCATACTTTTTTCATTCTGGTCATCATTCCGGCTCCCCCTCACTTTTTTATGCTTTTTTTTTTTTTTTTTTTACTTTTGGTTCTTATTGCTTTGTTCTGTGACTCATACTTGGGGGGTGTTCCCCGCAGTAAAAACTTCTTTTCCTCTGAAAATCATTTACTTATTTAGTTATAAAGGCGATCATTTTTTACCTCTTAAGAGGATTCTGTAAGAGGAGCCTTTGTGATATTGTTAATATCTTGTAAATTTTGACATTGTATTTGCTTGTCATCATGAAATGTCATAAATGTTATAGTAAGCAAAATCATAGGTGTAGTTGTTGAATTCTATATACTAATGAATAAAGGGTATACGCATATCACAATATACCGCTGATTAACTACTCTGGTGTTTTTGTACGACTTTGAAGAATAATAAAGACGTGGAAATGTATGCAATTGGAAAAAAAAAGTAAAAGAAAACACCTGTATCTCTTTATTGTTAAATTAAGCAAAGCTGAATATCTGCTTTTAACTAAATTCATCAAAAATAAATAACTGCAGCCGTGTCTTTTACGCTACATTCAGCAAAGGCAAACAGTGAATCTGACTTTTAACGTGAAATCATCCCTGCTAGCGGAAGAGTCTTGTTTACTACCCTCCTTACACCGAAATTCATGGATATAGTATTATTTCTTAGGACGTAAGGCGATTCAAGGAATAATTTCCTTTCGTTTACGACTGTCTGAGAAGCGGTAAGGTCAGACTGAAGTCGCCTTTTTAAGCCGGTCTCTGGGTTTGCTCTTACCCCGTGGGCTATAGTTCTCACTAGTGATAGTATTTTCTTTGAATTGAAATTATCGGCACTCACGTAAATTGACTTAACAGGGTTTTAAAAGGATCGGACCAGCCGTAGTCGTAATCAGTCTCTGATGGAATTATATTCTTCAGCTTCATGAGGCAGTGTATGTAATGCGATTTTCATCGTGAATATTCATATCATCAAGTAACATATCATCAAGTAAAAGTCGTTGATTATGAATGTTTGTAACTGACTTCTGAAGCTCTGTATCTTTTGATTTTGTGTATTAACCAACTGAGACCTTGTTATTGTAGTTGTTGTGGTTTAATCATATTAGAATCGAGACAGACTACTGTTCATTTGCACGTCCTTTCGCCTGGTATCATTGATTGACGCTCCATTGAGTTTAATTCCATCCTTCTTATTCGTTCTGATGCTGCTGTTGCTTTTTAAAGGCATCCGATACCTGTACTGTTGGTAAAGTCATACGATTTCTCAAAGTTTGAAGTGTACGCATTGTGTCAGGATAGCATAGCAAATGCAATAGATGATGAATATCATTAAAACATTGAGGGAATATTAAGAATTTTAAAAATGAGTCAATTCAAATGATCTTAGTATGACAATAGAAAGGATGATATAAAAAAAAATCATCCGAAATGCTGGAAACTGCAGTAGAGTACAGACTGACCCCAATATGTATCTAAGAAAATGAAAAGAAAGCTGATATAGAATGGTTGACTCATGGGTGAATTTTGCAAGGGCAAGAAAAAGGATTTAGGGACAAATAAATTTGCTTCAGAAGCGTTATCTGAAATACCACCAGTGAAGGGAAGTATTAGCAAGCTTTCAGAAATACCGTACCGAAAGTTTTTTTCAATTTTTTCCGTTAGTTTTGACAACAGGTATTGGAGAATGTTTCAAGTGAACCTCTGAAGATTTGGAGATACACAGGCAAAACAAAGAGTTTACTAACCTGTAGCACCTAGATCTTCCAGCTTTCTTGTGGCAGTTTGGGTTGTTTAATCTTTCCAAGTTGATTTATATTTTTTTGAGCTAAAAATTAATTGATAATTTTAGCGAAGCAAGGTCGAATATTCATGAAGATCTCCCTAAAAATTCTGAGGAGCTTTTCATAGTGGGAATATTTTTACATTAGGTTTTGTGTGTTTTTGTATTGGAATGTTATGCAAAAATTCATCATGGTAATACTTTAGGAGATCATTTTAATCTATTTTGCTCACATAAGAAAGGAAAATTACCAAGGACTATAGAAGTATTTCGAATTAGTTAGTTAGAAGAAATGAATCTGAATCCTTTTGGGATGCTGTGGAAGATAAGTATAGAAGCAAGTCTATCACTTTTAATGACAAAATTTTCTAATTAAAAATACTGTTGGGTATCTTGTAAGGGAAATTTTGAATTAGATGTACAAGTTGAAATGATATTGTTGAAATGCAAAACATTGTCAAATAGTTCAAAGAATATGTAGAAAGAAGTAACAGTCACCTCGGGTTCCATAGAAATGGCTAGATACGGGAGAGACAATATAAGGATCATCTGTCTATCTCTGTCAAAAATGTATGAACGAGGAGCAATGTTACATTAAGGGCGTTGAGGTATGCCTGACAGCTGTGTCCTCGGGAATGTATTTTTCACAAACCACAAATAGTGTTCTATCAAGTTAAGTATACTTTAGTTTAACCAGACCACTGAGCTGATTAACAGCTCTCCTATGACTGGCCCGAAGGATTATTGAGGAATCCGTATCACATTAATTAATTTCTATCACCGGAAATAAATTCCTCTAATTCTTCATTGCTCTATCAAATCACATATAGTTGAAAATAGAACTAATGCTGCCATTTTTATTATATTTTGTTGTTCATCCCCCGCCCTAAAAATAAAAAACGTGACGAGATCTACTAAGGTCAGGATTTGCCAGCTGGTTAGTGTTCTTGTTTCCATAATCTAGATCGCATGTAGTTATTTCATGTCCTTGTAAGAGTATACGGGCAGTTGGTATAGGAAGGGAGCCCCAAGGTTGCAGGGATAAATGAGTAACCTTAAAAGCTTCCAATTAAAGATTAACGTGTACAAAGATGAAAAGTAACAATTTTATAAATACAAACAATTATAAGAGTTTCATTCGTGCTAAAATAGTGCTTGAAGGTAAGAGTGAAAAAGTAAATGTCTTTTGCATCTGTGCTTACATTTTCCCTTGAACTTGTGCTTGGACCAATAGCTCTCAATGGCTTGATAGTGCCCACATGTTTAGCTGTCAGCAAATATGATTGAATTGTTGCCCATTTTTTGAGTAAAACCAAGAGTTCTTTCAGTTTTTCTGTAAGCCCGCCCCCCGACTGTTAGGTAGTTGATCCAGGTTGTCAACTAATCCAAACACCCATATTTTATTCTAGGATGAATGCCCTGCAGAATGTTTATTCCATGCTACTTACATGATTCATCACTTTGAACTGCTGCAGCTAATCCTCACAACTTCATATGATGTTTACCAAAGTCTCTTCGAACAAATTTTGCAGAAAAAAAAGCTTTGCATGTTCTCACTGTCACTTTAGGAAGGCCCAAAAATGTCACAGTTTGATCGACCCTTGAAACATTGCACCACAAACATATATCACGTGCTGCTAGTTTTGAAGAAAATTTTTGTGTACAAAAATGGCCTTCGTAACAAGAATTAATGTGCTTAAACTATTAAACTGAAAATCATTAACGATCTTTTTAAGCCTCGGTACTTACTGGTTCCGATATTTTTGTTTTTTATCTTCATATTCAGTTTAAACTATTGTAAATACAATTACTAAGAGTCCAATTTCATCCTTGATATCTGCTTATTCCAATATGTTTATCTCATATCAAAATAAGTTCCTTAAACTACAGTTAATCCTCGATATCTGCTTATTCCAGTATGTTGATTTTATATCAAAATAAGTTCCTTAAACTAAAGAAAAATATAAGCAGAATCCTCTTAATTTAATTTGCCAGGGCTTACATAACGGAGGAAGAGAATTGCGACACCTATTAACTTCATTAATAACTTTTAAGTTACAAAGGATGTGCATCTGGATAGTATGTATGAATACATAGACAGTACACTGTATGTGAGAAGGCAGTGAGAGCGGCTCGGGAAGGAAATAAACGCGAGAAATAAGGCTGGGTAGTTATGGAAGAAGTTTTGAGTTATTATGCTGTAAAATGTTGCGAGGTAGTTATATACTTTTTTATCGCAGGGTGCCAGAACAGATTGGATTTTTTTTTTTTATAGTTATTTTCTGTTTTTAATCTTTCAACTCCTTTTCCTTTTGCCTGAGGAAATGAGTTTAACCATTTAAGGATGGTATTAGTGGCAGCGGATTTGGTCGTATTAAGGTTGTGTTTCCAAAATGTTTCTGATTAGTCGAGTGTTTGAGAGTGAGTACCTGGTAATATTTTATAGATTAATTATGTCCTATGCTTATATTCAGCATTTAAAATATGTCCTCTTCATTTGGTAGGAAAATATATTGTTAATAAAAAGCAAATAGCTGCAGTTGAGAAAGAGAGCATATATTTATTTATTTACTTCGGAGGCTCTTCTGTATAGGGTAATTTACGTTTAGTACAGTCAGTACCAATTATTATATTCTAAATTTTTATTTGCTTTCTTCATTGTTGTTAATGTCACCATGCCTACATTATTAGATTATTTTTCATTTTGCTACGTCCAGGAAATGCTTTCAAACCATATTTGCAAATGTCAAAAAAAGAAAAAAGCGACGAAAACAATAAGCTTAAGTGCAGACAAATAAAGACAGGGCGTACAGTACATGTTGTATGCATCTCATCTATCCCATTTCCCTGTGAAGTGAAGGTTCTGTGAATGATTTCTCCAGGAAATAATGAGGAAATGTATCGGGTTGCATAGCTTATGCTCGAGGTAAGAACAGGGTTACCTTACCTTGCATTGCACTCTTATGCAAGGTGCAAAGTTTATGTCCCTTAAAGGCAGGGGGGATTTCACCTAAAAAGAAGAGACTTAATTGTGAACGCATCAGTCTTGCAGAAAGGAAGTTCAACTTTATCTCGGCGAAAACTATGGTGACCCTACTCTTAGGCTGCTCTGGCTTAGTTTTACGTCAAAGGCGGTGATTCCATCTGCCGGGGGACTGCATAGCCCTTGTCTGCTACAGATCTCCATAGATTTTGTCTGAGAGTAAAGGTGTCATTGTGATGACGTCATTTGTCAGAGGGACAACGACATTCATTCCTGATGAGATGACCAAGTTATATGCATACAGTGAACAGCCATTCAATTTACTTATGCATTTTTCGCTCCTTTGATGCCTTACTTGACTTTGTTTTAGTGTTACGCCCGACATTCAAAATGCTACCAAAGTAACTGAATAACTGGGAAATCCATTAAGAGTTATCCCTTCTGGCCACTGAATTAGAATATATAGAATTTATATTTCCATCCAGTCCTATTTGTGACATTCTAGTTGAATTATATTGTTGCCGCTTCATATTATATTTGTTATTAGACATTTCCGCTGCCTCGCTTTAAGAAATAAAATTATCAGAATAGTATATGAATATTCCTTGAGCTTCTTAACGGAAATTAAAATTCTGTATTTATTAAGGTGAAATAAATTCTGGAAATTATGATTTATCTTTCATTTATACGTATAATATATATATATATATATATATATATATATATATATATATATATATATATATATATATATGTGTGTGTGTGTGTGTGTGTGTGTGTAGAATGCATGTACACATATAGTATATTACACACACACACACACACACACACATATATATATATATATATATATATATATATATATATATATATATATATATATATATATATATATATATATATATATATATATATATGTGTGTGTGTGTGTGTGTGTGTGTGTGTGTGTGTGTGTGTGTATGTATGTATGTATGTGTGTATATGAAATTGTTAAATGATAGGATTGTTGATGGATAAAGAGAGTTTGTTTGAAGAGCATTTGCTGGACAAAGACACGGTGATGTAGCTAAAAATTACAAAAACTGCTGTGGAATTTTCTCTTTCAAAATAGACCTGCAGTGGACAACATTTACAAACTCTACAGCGAGCAGCAGTGACGGTGAACATGGAGGACTGAGTTCAGATTTGCAGTTTCAAATATACTTTTCAACAGTCAGGTATAAGAGATGATGAGCAAGGTAGCTATGGATAGTTGAGTGGAACAGGGTTGAATTATGTTGCAACTGTGAAAATGAATCTGAGTCATTATTTGATGAATTAAATGGGAAGATGGGTAAATGGAAAGAGGCCGTGCCAAGAGTATGCAGTTGTGTGTCCTTGGGGTATTCTGACTGTGACAGATGAGGAAAATTTCACCGATGCAAAAGTGGAAGGGGTTCGTGTGAATTTGAGAATGGTTGTGGAACTCACTTTCAGGGCATATAAGGGGGCTAATAAAATATGGAAATGGATTAAAGACACAGTATGAAAGAATAAAGCAGGAGCTTGTAAATTGGCATAATAGAGCCATAGAAGTATTAGGGAATATTTTTTGGTATAGGGAGAGAGGAAAAGAGAATAAAAAGAGTAGGCACTGGGATGAGGAAATAACAAGATTTGTAAAGGAAAAAGGATTTTTTTTTAGATGCAATTGCATAACTTGTATATAGGAAGATGGATAGGGTAGTCAAGAAAAAAGTGAGAGAAAAAGAAGTCACGCAATAAGAATAGAGAGGATGAGCAGAAAAAAATAGTGAGAAAAATAAGTTGCCTTACATACGAGTAAATATACACAGAATAGAGACTAATGGGCAAATTAATCACCGAATATAAGATGCTTGTAGGGAAGTGAATCCAGGCTTTTGTTGTCGAGGTAAGATTTTAAATACTGTTGCATGTTGAACGTAAACGAGAGAAAATCGAATGCATAATTTTGGAAAAGGTTCGGGTAGGGCAAGTTTGAGAATGCTTGTGGAAGTGACTGTTGACGAAAGAGGGGCTGAGTGGTTGAAGAATGCAGAGTTGCCAGGAGTTTCTAAGATCGCAAGTGAGATATGAGGCTGATATATCCAACGTGGAAAAGAGATAGAGGTGACCGTAGGAATTAGTGAGGTTTCGTTGTTAGAATTTTGACTGAGAAACTAAAACAGGTAGAGGAGGAAGACTGTGCGTGTGGATCAAGTGTTTGTCATGAAGCAATTTTTTGTAAGGTTTGAAAATGAAAATATGTTGACCGTGATATACAGACCAGAAGGTCACGATAGAATCGGAAGAGAGGTAATGTAGAGCTTGCAGAGGATGTATGTTTCTAGAGAATGTTGATGGGGAACGACTAGTTTGATGTAAACATTTTTTTGAGGCAAGGGTTTGTCATGTGTCCAAGTGTGTTTAATAGTTTTATAGACGGAGCAATGCAAAAAGTCAGAGAATGGAAATAAGATTGAGGTGCAAAGTTGTGTACTAGTAATATATATATATATATATATATATATATATATATATATATATATATATATATATATATATATATATATATATATATATATATATAGCGTGAAAGTAGTGTGGAAGGGTTTTAATTTGCAAATGATAAGATTCTAATTTGAGACAGGAAAAGAAGCTGCAAACCAGTGAAAAGTTTTGAAAGTGTTTGCAAGAGCAAACAGTTTCGATTAAATTTAAGAGAGAATAAGTTTGAGGTTAAATGGAAAAGAGAAAGATGAAAAAATAAATGTTAGTATGGACGGTAACTAATTGAAGCAAATAATTCACATAAGTATTTGGGAGTCAATACTGTTGATGCTGGCTGGAAGAAAAATAGGGGAGTCACAGAATAGTTGAAGCAATGAAGGCAGCAGGGTTTTTGCTAAAAGTTTGGAAGACTGTCAGTGTCTATGACGGTCAAGGTGGAAAGGTAAGAAGTGATTTTGGAGGAAATTCTCATTTTATGGAGATGAAGTGTGGTTGTTGAATGCTAATGAATAAAAACAAGTAACAAATGAGCCAAGTTTCTTCGGTGCAATCGTGTTTTCTGTACAGAGTATAATGCTGTAAGAAGATCTCAGCCAGGGCCCATGAAATTTTCAGCCGCAGCTCGTTGGTGGTCTGTGTTGTTGGTACCTATAGCGGTGCCAGACGCACGATCATGGCTGACTTTAACCTTAAATAAGGTGAAAACTACGGAGGCTAGGGGCTGCAATTTGGTATGTTTGATGATTGGAGGGTGGATGATCAACATACCAATTTGCAGCCATCTAGCCTCAGTAGTTTTTAAGATCTGAGGGAGGACAGAAAAAGTGCGGACGGACAGACAAATAGCCATCTCTATAGTTTTCTTTTACAGAAAATTAAAAACGGCTGAAGCTGTTTAGATTAATTGCTTCCATAGTATATGTGGTGTAAGAAGAATTGAAAGGAAAAGAAATGTAAATAAACAAGGAAGTGGTAAGGCAAGATTAAGTGATGGTATAAATCAGAGTATTTTAAGATGGTAAGATGATGGGAAAAGAGTGTGAAATTCGGAAATGACTGGAAGGTGAAGAGATGTAGAGAGTGCTGTAAATGAAGAGCATCAATATGCAAGAAGTGCGAGAGTGCGTTCAGCATGCAGCAAAAGATTGCTCAGCATTGTCAGGGTTGTTTGACAAAGGGCTGAAGAGCCTTCTATGAAGGGGCATGAAGCTGCTAATGTGCAAGTTTTCATCAGAGGATTCATTCATGTACGATTTGGCAGTTATGATCATGACAGTGACCGTTGCGTTGTTATTTCGTACCTGAGGACCCAGTCCCCTGACAGGGAAATGGCTTACTGATGTTGAAAATGTATGGGCAATATCCTTGTCATGAGAACATACTATCCTTTTAACTTTAACAGGATTATGAAATGTTCAGTGGTCCCTCCCTCGCCCCACCCCCCCCCAAAAATTGCGAGAAGTTAGGATTAATTTCAGCTCTTAAATACATCAAATCATTTGCATCAGTTTCACGCGTAAAACTGTTTCTAACATTAGGGGAAATAGCGTATATATTTAATTTGGTACCCCAAAGAAAGATAAACATTCGTCATTTATAATACTTGTTTATATCTTAGAATTTTTGAATTCAGATTATAAAATACAGAGTCCATCATTGAAATTATATACACACATTGTATACATACTGTGTGGGTATATATATATATATATATATATATATATATATATATATATATATATATATATATATATATATATATATATATATATATATATATATATATATATATATATATATATATATATATATATATATATATATAATATATTACGCATCATTCTGCAGATATAATGTTATTTCAGTAGAGCATTAGATGCACAAATCATTATCACAATCCCGTGTATGTGTGTATTTGTGTGTGTGTGTGTGAGAGAGACAGACAGACAGAGAGAAAGGAACGTCAGGGAATGGATCACCGGATGTTGATCGTTTTGCTCCTTAAGGAACTGCATGCCGTCTCCGAGGACACAAAGAAGAGATTCCAGAGTAAGTGGTGGGAGGAGGCATGGTGTTTAACCCCATACTGCTCACCCTTATTTATTACTTATATCTGCTAACTTATTATCACTTCAGAAGATTATGATAATAATAAAATAACGACTTTACAAGCTTCTTTGTTCTCTTCTATGCTTGATGATAGAGAACATGAGCTTTCTCTCGTTTTGCGTGAAGTTAAGGAACTCTCTCTCTCTCTCTCTCTCTCTCTCTCTCTCTCTCTCTCTCTCTCTCTCTCTCTCTCTCTCTCTCGTTATGTTAGAAGTGTATGTGTGTGTGTGCTTGAGAAAGAACAGCTTTATTCCATATAAAAGTGATGGAAGTGCATATTTTTACTTTCATTCCGGAGACTGGAGGAAGAAGCCAACAGATATTGTACCTTAGCCAAGTAATAATTTGCGACTGAAATTCTCGTATCTTACGTTCCGGCGACAGTGGTAGGGAGTTTTCTTCACAGGTAATGCACGAGTGCCGTCGTTATTAATGCCTGAGACTTTGTGTAGCCTACTGAATCGTCGTTTATTCAGCAGAAGCCATATTCGGTGACTTTTGAGTTCAATCGAAGCTTGTGCTAACTCTGAAGTGGGTAAAAACGACCTCTGGCCACTGGATGATAAATGGTAGCTTCATTATTCAGTAGGAATTATATTTCTAAATATAAATGGCGCAATATATATACAGTATATATATATATATATATATATATATATATATATATATATATATATATATATATATGATATATATATATATATAATATATATATATATATATATATATATATATATTATATATATATATATATATATATATTACATATACAATATATATATATATATATATATATATATATATATATATATATATATATATATATATATATATATATATATATATATATATATATATATATATATATATATATATATATATATATATATATATATATATATATATATATATATGTATATATGTGTGTGTGTGTGTGTGTGTGTGTGTGTATACACATATATGTTTTTTTACTGACATTCCTTACAGTCATGGTGTGACATTGTCATGAAACCATTTTTAAGCGTGGCAGTAAATTTTGTTTTTCCTGACTGGCTTTCCAACCAGTCAAGGGGTCAGTTTATACAAGTCATTAAAGCTATAATTCAATCTTCCTGATTCCCGGCTCCTCGAGTAACTTGATTTCATGCGAAGCGTATACTCTGACACTCGAAAGATTAAATGACAGTCTCTGGCCACTACACAACAATTGCTAATATGAGCATGTTTGTGAACTTGGGATTTTTCCCATGAGGTTTTATGTGGCTAGCAAATACATAAAGAATTTTTCTTTCCTGAATAGCTACTGAACAGTTTAGGTGTCAAAATTCGTAATTATATGTGATGTGAGCCTGTTTATGAACGCGAGTATGTTCGAGGAATGTTTTCATGTCATCATCATCGCCTCAAAACCAGGACACAAAAAACCTCTGTAAAGTTCCGCCACCTTTGTCTTTTCTGTGTTTTTACTTTTGAAAATCTCCATCCATCTCCAGTCTCCTGTCTCATAGCTTTCATCCAAGTAGGTCTGGGTCTTTTAACTTTTCAGTATTGTGAGAAGAAAGAATAAAAAGCTAAAAATGAAGTGAGAAATACAGAAATAACGATAACAAGAGTAGCAATATCGATAATAATAATAAAAATAATATAAATGAAAAGAAAAATAGAAAAAACAAAATAGATATAAAGCTAATAATAAAAGTAATAATAAATGAACGCAAACAGCACTTAGCTGACTACGTGGCAAACAAATATCAGGAAAACATTTGGTTTTCTGGCTGACCTTACAAACGGGCCTGATGAGAAATTGTCTACTTTTATATCTGTAACTCAGTCTGGGTC
>NC_089792.1:39091638-39126638 GCF_040412425.1 Macrobrachium rosenbergii | reverse complement strand
GAACACCATGTCATCCCAGGTATTTCTAGGTTACTGTTCAGTCTCATCCCCTGTTCTTTATGCATTACAATTAACCACCTTCTGATACAGTGACCCAAGTGCTTATCACTCGGACATTTCTCTATCATCATCCAGGTGCCATATCCCCAAGGACGTCAGCAATCATGGCTCGACACTCCTCTCTATTTCCGGCTCTCTGCAGCAACTGAGCTGCAGGCATTCTTCCTCCAGTCATTCTCACCCATCCATCCATATATTTTTGTCTCGGTCTTCCTCTCGGCCTCCTTCTATAGATTTTACCAGTGAGAGAGAGATGTTCTAGTTTTTGTCTTCTCACTGTGTGACCCTTACCATTTTAACTACTCTTACTTCATAATACAGTACACTCCACAAGGCAGTGTATCTCAACAACGTCCAACTTGTTTCATTCATTTACAGTTGACAGCCGCACTTCACTTCATAAAAAAGAACGAAGTCAACAATCCCCTCACACTTCCCAAGCGTTGCCTCCCTGGCGCTGTTGGATTTTATGTTTCTTGAAAACGCTACAGCTGTCTCATCTCGCCTATCATCATTCCAGTTAATACACAGAAATAAAGACAGAGGTGCATACTTGGCCTTTTATTCATTTGAATTATTTGCCATTACTTCCTGGCCGCCATTGTGTAAGGCCCCAAGCTGGCTTTAGGTGAGCTTAATCTAAATTAACCTACCAGATAATCCTAAACACCAGGTACCTGTATGAAGCAAACGCCTTCATTCTTTCACCATCATTCAATAATCATAGTCAGAAGTAAAAAAACTCCCCCATAAGCTCTCTGAATAAGAATTAATTTCTTTGCGAATTTTAGACCTCGTTCTTGACTCAGATCAAGGGAAATGAAATAACAACTGTGATCCAGGTGAAGAAATACTGTCACCAAGATGTGATGCAGCTCTTAGGAAGGCAGAAAGCTTACGTTTGAGTCAAGAGTAGAATTGTGGTCTTGAGTAGTATGTTGAAGATAGCAAAATTTCAACATACCATTTTAAATTCATCAAAGGTCAGGCCAAATGGTAACCAAATCCAGGTCTCCCAATATTTAAGTATCATTATTTTCGAATCAACAAGTACCATAAGAGGGACAGGGTATCAAATGGAGGCTAAACCCAAAACATTGTGGTCAGAATTTGATATTTGCCAGTAGCCCTCCCGAGTCTCTGTTGACATTGACAGTGAATTGTTCGCTTGATAGTCAGTAGAATGTGGTAGGTACTAGACAATATGGAGACTGATCTTGGACTACCTCCTTTATCCCAGAATGTTTACTGAATCAGTAGGATAACGTATTTTAAAGCGAATCGTTCTAATTTTCATGGTCACCTCACGATTGAACCCAGGTCTTTCAATTGAAATTGTGTGGCTTGGTTGGCAGCGGTCTCATCTTTCAATTGAAAGACCTGGGTTCGATCCTGATGTGAATCAGAAATTTATTACTGTTCCACACGTGATTGTGTGTTGATTATTTCTATATATATATATATATATATATATATATATATATATATATATATATATATATATATATATATATATATGTGTGTGTGTGTGTGTGTGTGTGTGTGTTTGTGTGTGTGCGCGCGCGTGTGTGTGTGTATGTGCGCGTGCATATACATATATATGTATCGTAATTTATGTACGTACAGAACAAACATTCCAAATGAGAAAAACAACGAGCAAAGTTTAGACAATACATTTTACAATGCTGAATGCAAGGGAAGCAATTTTACCCGTGTCCCTGTGCATTGTTTTAAACAAGTTATTCCATTTTGATTGTAATTTTTGATTTTTGTGATTTTCATTTCCTCTCTTAACATTTCCGCACACCGCCGCATCTGTTAGATTGGAGGCGCCCCTCTATCACTGCAATTTGAACATGAAAATGCAATACGAGCAAATGCTGCGTCAGCGTTGCATAATGTTTGGTCGGTTTTTATTCGAAAAAATTTGACATCACTCGAATGGAATTGGGACAAGCGGCGCTAGGGGAATTATGGGGTACAATTCAGTGCTAACATTCAATATTTATAAGGCTAATAATCCTACTTTATAGCTGTGTAAAATGGGCCTTATTGGGCCTTGCTTTTTAAGCTATTGCGGTATGTGGCACCACATCTGCAAAGTCGCCATTGTTTTTTTACCGTATGGATTTTCATAACTGATTTTTATGAAAGCTTGTGTACGTTTTTGTTATTTAGGCTTCTGGCGGACGTGGTGAGCTAGGAAACGAATTTTCAGATATGTGTGTTTTCGTCGTAGGTATGATTATTAAATTTTTACGGACTTTTTGTTTTTTTCTTTAATTTTAAACAGTTTAGTTAACTGGGTTTAGTAATTGAGAAATTGTCTTCAATGAGATGTTAAGCGTATTGATAAGGAGTGGATTTACAATTCTGATGAAAATTTTTTGATAAAGAATCTTTTCCAAATTTTGTGTTTAGGGTTGGAATAGTCTCCCATTATTTTTTTTTCTGAATTCTTGCGTATATCCTTTGTTCGCAGCTTTATTTATAAAACAGTTATAAGTGCTTGAAGATTGAAGATTACAGAACAGATGTTTAGAAGGTCTTAATTTTGTGTTTTAGAATGGCTTGTATATCTAATAAAGGGATTGGAATGACAAGTTGAGTTACAATTAAAGGAAGGGATTTCTCCTCAAATATTGCTGCCATCTACCATAGGAATATAGGTCAACAAATAAATACTAAATCACAAGAACCACGGAACTGCAGTATAATTTTCCATGCTTTCATTGATTTACGGTTGTCAGATGACATCTTAAATAAAACGTAAGGTGTTATTACGTATTTTTTTCTATACTTAACAAGTATATAGTGTACGATTATAACTAACAGATATAGTGCATGACTATAAACCCCACGTTTAGGCTTAGCGTCTCTCAGTCCGGCACAGCCACTGTCCCTCTGTAAGTATCCAGAACCAGGGTATTTTGTTCTGAGCTTGGGGATGGCACATAACGTTCCTAGACTCTGGCTTGTTTTCTCTTAATTACCGCCATTTTGTAATATATAGGGGCATCATTAATGTTTGAATAACACCACAAGTAACTTTTTACTATTTGAAATCTGGTAAGTTCAAGGTTGTAAAATATCCCTAATGTAAAAACACTGTTAGATTTATATTTTAAGTTTACTAAAATATAAAGATAAGTTTCATACGTTAAACACGCATTAAGGTATTTTCCATTGGTAAAGAGTCCTTTTTATATGCATTTGTTTAAACATAAAAGCAGCGTCTTTCCTGGTCAGTTTGCAAAGGTCGATATCACTCTCAACCCATTCTTCTTCATCTTTATATCTTCAGCTGAAAACACTTATGTACACAGTCAACAGACTATAGACCCAAGAGGGCTCCAAAGTTCAATCAGCATGCAAGGGAGGCAAGTTGAAGGATTAGGACATCATTAGGTGTTACAAAATTGAATATGAGAGAGTAGAAAATAAGACCGATGAACCTGAAGTCAGGAGACGTCAGAAGAAGGCAGAAATGAAACGCTTGGAGATTAGTGCAAAGGTCCATGCTGGCAAGAATCATTATTCAATTAAATTAACAACTAAATAAAAAGATTATTCTTTGAATGATTAAAATGTGTTATGGTGAAAAATAATAAAATACCTAACTGGGAGTGATTAGAAGATTGGTTGTAGGCTATGGGGAAGGTAAATTTGTAGGTGTTAAAATTAAGGTAAATTAGTACGGTACATTCTTATGCTGGGATTTCTTCTTCACATAATAAAGCCTGCCAAGTCACTGATTCAACTAGATATGGCTTCCACACCACCTAACTGGAGCTAAATCTGGCTTATCAGTTAAGATACCTGAACTACATTTGGCTTCTACACTACCTTACCTGAGCTAGATTTGTCTTCTGACGTACTGAAGTTAAATCAGCCTTCTCCATTACCTTACCAAACTAAATTTGACTTTTTCAGTACAATACCAGAGCTAAATTTGGCTTCTTTCTCTACCTTAACTGAGCTGGATCTGGTTTCTCCACTACCTTACCTAAGGTTAATTTGGCTTATCTTAACTAGATTTGATTTCTCTACTAATTTACGCAAGGCCAATGGGGCCTCTCTATTATCTTACCTGAGTGGAATAATTTTACATGTATTTATATTGCATTCCCAAAAAATATCAGAATTCTGGCCATTTTGCCCATTATATTTGCAAATTATATTTGATTTTTCACTGGATCAGCATAGCGTGCAATGGTAGGAGGATAATTCTATCTTCACTACCTTACATGAGCTATATTTGGTTTCTTGTATTGCCTTGCCTTACCTGGGTTAAATGTCTTCTACATTACTGTACGTGAGCTAGATTGACTCCTTACATTGCCATACTTGAACAAAGTCTGGCTTCTCCACTACCATACCTGAGTAAGGTTTAATTTCTTACTCTGCCTCACCTGAGCTAAATGTGGATTCTCAACTATCTGAGATGAGATAGATAGATGAGATAGATTTGTTTTTTTTAGACCACCGTAACTGAGATAAATCTATCTTTACTACCTTACCAGAACTAGGTTCGGCTTTTGTATTATCTTCCCCGAGTGAGAGTTGGATTCTACATTACCTTACCTGAGCTACATCTGCCATCTTCTGTACTTTACCTACATTAAATCTAATTTTTCCTTTACTCCCAAACTAGATTTGGCTGCTTACACTGCATTCAGTGAGATAAATTCGTCCTCTCAACTAAGTTACATGAGCTAGATAGGCTTCTTTATTACCTTCATTGAGCTAGGTATAACTTCTCCATACCCAATCAAAGCTAAATCTGTCTCCTCCATAACCTCACCTGAGCTAGATTTGGTTTCATTTATCACCTGACCTGAGCTAAATCTAGCTTCTCCAGAGGTAGATTTGGCTTCTTACATTGCTTTACCGGAGTATAGTCTGGCATCTTACACTGCCTTGCTTGAGCTAAATCTGAGTTCTCTATTGCTTTACCTGAGATGAGTTAGATTCGAAGCCTTACATTGCCACACCTAAGCTAATATGACTTTTCCATTACCTTACTCAAGTAAGGCTTAGCATCTTAAACTACCATATCTTAGCTAAATCTGGATTCTGTCAACTTTACCTAATCTACATTTGGCTTCTCTGCTACCTTATCTATGCTACAGTGACTTCAGTACGTTGCCTGAGCTAGGATTTGCCTCTCCGCTACCTTACCTTATCTCAGTTAAGGTAGTCTGAGAAACCAAATCTAGTTCTTGTCAGGTAGTGGAGAATCCACATTTAGCTCTGCTAAGGCAGAGTAAGAAATTAAGATACCCTACCTTAGCTACATCTGTCTGCTTTGCTTCATGACATGACTTAAATCTCACTTTTCCTTTATCTTACAAAAGCTACATTTGGCTTCCACACTACCTTAGGTATGGTTGATTTGCCATATGTCTTACCTTACCAGAGAAAAATATTTTTAGACGTGCTTAGGCTGAATTCCTGAATAGGTCAAGTGTGTACTGGCCATTTCCCATAGAATATTCCCAAGTTACTTTTGCCTTCCCATTGGTTCACTGGGGGAGTGAAATTGTAGGAGGTTAAGTTTTCTCCACCACCTTAGGAAAGCTGGATTTGCCTTTTACAAGAATTCTCGTAAGATAAACTGGCTTCTCCACTCCTTAACTGACCTAGATTTGACATTAACACTACCTTGAGCAAAATGATTTTAGGTGTGCTTAGGATAGATTTCCTGGAGGGTTAAGAGTACTCTGGCCATTTTTCCCATAATATTTCCAAGTTACCTATGCCCTTGCTTTAGTTCTTCATGGAGTGCCCTTGGATGAGTCCAGATCTGGTGTTTATGCTGACTTACTTAGCAAAAAGTATTTCTGGTTGAGGCCAAATCTGGTTTATCCCATTAGCTTCCTTGAGATAGTCTTGTTTTTTTTCCACTACTTAACCTTACCACTCTCTTACCTGAGCCAAAGGAGTTTAAGTGTGATTAAGATATCTGCCCAGCTTCCCCAGACTAGTACCAAATTGTGTTTACCTTTTCATTGGTTCGTTGTAGAGTGCATTTGTAGGAGGCCAAATCTGGTTTCTCCACGACCATAACAAAGCTAAGTTTGACCTTTCTTACCGGGCAAAATGAATTTAAGCATTACTGAACTAGATTCCCGTGAAGGTTTGAGAAATTCTGGTCATTTTGCCCAGAATATCGTCAGGTTGTGTTTGCCTTTTAATTGATTCACCAATGCGTGCAATTTTTTGTAGTAGGCTTTCATTTCAAAAAGGTATTATGAATTTTTTTATCAGCTGCTCAGCATTTATGTTTGTTAATCTGTTTGCATTCCATCAACTAATCAGGTATCAATCTTTGTCTAAATTCTATGCTCATTGAATCCTACTACTGTATACCGGGCGTGCACTACCGACATCCTCAAGAAGCGAGAGAAGGAGAATATTCTACAGATCCTGTGCGATTATTGTAAATGTTATTGTATACTTTCTTTAGCAATAATCATCAGTAATTACTTCACTAAGAAGTTTCCTTGCCTCACAGAAGCTAACTTGAGTTGAATCTTGAAGGCATTTTTTGTTTCTATAGTAACGAAAAACTTTCATCTAATTTTACAATTTACGTGATCCCATAATCAGAGAGAATATGCACTGCGTGTGCTCTTGCAGCCCCCATGCAATTCCAGAAATTCCTCCTCAAAACAAAATAGAAAATGAAAAGCAACGCTAATACGAGCGTGTCTTCATGTATTTGGATACTTGAAAAGAACCTTTACTGCTCTGCATCTTTCATGAACTTTTCTCTTTCAAGAAATTTTATATTTTTTCCCCCTTTTCCGTATAATAATATTCTGCCTCATGGCTATATTCAAACGCAAAGTGCAGATATAATAGAGGTAGTACAATTTATGTTAGCAAATTGAGGAAAAATAAGAACAGCCCCACTTCTGATAATGATATTTGTAATGAAGATATTATTCGTAGCTTTAGCACTAGAATGTAATCAGTGGCAGTGATAGATTTCGCTGATGTTATTGAATTCTATTCACAAGGACACGCTGTGACTATAGCATTCATGGACGCAGCCAGAGCTTGAAAAAAAAAAGTAGTTTCCCCAAGTTTCCCATGATATGGCAGTTTTATAAGAATATGAAAGAAAAATAAGAAAAAAAAAGACACGAACAAAAGCGGCCGCGTGCCCTTCACTATGCCTTTATGAAGATTAGGGTTTGATAAAATCCGGTACCTTGCCGGAACGTTAATTTCGTACTTAAGCTTGAGAGGAAGAGACTGAGGTTGAGAGAAAGAAAGAAAGCGTAAGCTTTGGGTGTGTACGCATGTGACTGTATGTGTATTGTGTATGTGCAGTGTATGTCTATATGGCCATTGCGTGATGAGCGACCAACATAATGCGGTGGTTGTTGGCAGGTTTATCTCCTCTGAGTGGGGGTGGGGGAGGGGTTTGATAGTGTTGGTGTTCTTGTGGTGGTGGTCGTTTGGGAGGAGGGGGGCCTTTGGAGATCCCTGGGCCTTGGTTGCATGAAGCTGGGGGTCCGCCATTGTTTGCCTGTATATTAACGCGCATTATTGTTTTTATACCTACTGTGCTCCTTCAGCCTTGCTGCTTCCTTTGGTGGAGAAATTACTTTTCGCAGTTTCTCTGATTTTCAGTCTTTATATCGGGAGAAGCCTTACTTTATGTTTAGAATGTCAATTTGCTTTATCTTGTTTCTTAGCTTCCATATTACCTTCTCATTATATTGATTTACCTTTTTTTTCTTTTTTTTTGAGGGAAAGGAGGGAATGAAGATGCTGTAATCTTTGTACGTACTATTACAAGTGTTTGTTCTTTTTATAGCTTCTATTACAAGCGTTTGTGCTTTGTATAGCTTGAAAACTCTGCCAGTCTGTGTATGTGTACCTTTTTTTCAAGTAGAATTAGACAGCCATGTAAAAAGGAGGTCCTCACAATTTATTGGGTTCTCAAATCAGAGATACCAATAATTATGGGGATACGTTTAGCCTGGATGTTGACCAAAAGCAATTTGTTCTGCGTGTTAAATCATGATAAACTTAACCTGCAACCAGTTATTTAATGTCTCAAAATTTAAGTAGCCATTTGAAAGATACTCCAACTCATTTGGCTGACTACCCAAAATAAGTACTGGTGAGTGTGCCAGTCACAGGAGACAAGACCATTAGAGTAGCTGTATAAGTATTGTTTTCTACTGCCTAACAGGGATTACCTAGTCATAGAGTATGTTTATTATTTAAACTGCTGAATCAGCCAGTGAGGGCAAAACTACCATTTACCAGCAAATACAAATGTTACCTGCGTTGTAGATTATCCTGGCCCTCTCTCAATGCATGCTGCTTTGCACTTAAAAATTTCATACTCCTGAAGGTTTAGAATGCTGTACTCATGAATTAAATTTATACTTACAATACATTTAGAGGAAAATACAATGAGCAATCAAACCTAGCTCATTTGCACTAGGCGACAAGCGTATGCTTGCCTTCTTTAATACAGTGATTACACAAGTTCACAGTTAGTCTGATCTCTTGAAGTCATCACCTTATAGCTATAATGTATGTATTTTAATGATTAGATTGATGATCTATGCGCCTGTCTTTAGTTAGGTAAAGTACGACCTTTATCGCTTACTGGCTTTTTATACCGAATTGGTGATGCAGAAAAAAAAAACCCTGAAATTCCTTGATGATCTACAAACAAACGTTCCTTTTGTGATTCCCCAGTTGATGTAGATACTCCTAATATTCCCTTGAGCAATACGAAGGTTCAGTTAACCATCTTAGATATTTATCTTTAACTCGATGGATTTTATTAAATTTCACGAGATTATAATAATTTTCGTTGAGGAAAGTGAGCAACGAAACTGGAGAATGATATAAGTTAGGAAAATATTGGGAATTATATACACTTTTTCTATTTGATACTATATTCGCTGAAAAGCAAGAAACTGGAAATGAAAGCAAATATAATCTATTTAATTTTCTCCATACTTTTTCTTTATGTTTAACATTATTTTGTGAGGTTGAGAGTTTGGTAAGCTCTGTTGTTATTTGAATCTTCATGCATAAGTATGAAGTTAATTTTGTCATCCTAAATAGTGTTAAAAGTTTAATAACTACTTGTGTGTACGTGTCTTTTTGCATACCGGTTTAAATATCAGTGTGCTTTAGATTTTTTATATACACATTAGTTAGGTGGAACTTGAAAGTAAATCAGAAATCTAAATTAGTTGGTTTAGGGTCTCATATACATGCTTCTAATTCACACTGAACTGTCTAGAATATCCACGGACTGCAGTAACTGGGAAAATTTAAAAGATTAATACAGTACAGAAAAATGTAGAGAGTTAGAGATGTGTGTGGTTAAAAACAACAATAATGTACGTAAGAAATCACTTCGGGTAACCACATATGAAGCTAAAGCGTCTCAAGTGCATAGTTGTAAATACTTTAAGATGATATTGCATTTACTTTTAGTAATTGGTTTAGCATTGCTGTAATTACTATCCGTTCTCTTTCCAAAGAGACAGTCCGAATCATTACCTGAAAATATAAACCTTCTCGCTGGGTGAACAGCAGGTGCTAATGACTCCAATTAGGGAGATTTGTTTGATCTGACAAAGAGTCAACAGTGCTGCAAGTCTCTGCGTTTGCCGATGTATTTCTGTGCCGTGTTATAGGCTTTTTTGAAACCGGTGACTTCGAATTTGATCAGTTGCCTGCAAATCATTCAGTTTCTGATTGTCCACAGTTTTTTTTTCCAAATTTTGTTTGATATCATTTAGTAACCATCTATCAGAAAATGCATCTTTTTATCGTTAAAATAAGTGGAGGCACCATTAAAACTTGTATTGTAGGTATAGTCTTTCCAACTTCTCTCCAGGATTTCTTGGAATTTCCCTGATTTTCTGATTTTAGTCTTCTGAAAATAATGTTTCCTTTGTTACTGTAAAACGAATGGGAAATTCCATATGTTTCATGTAACACACACACTGTACCGAATGGACGCTCGATTGGAGCCTAACAACGATTTCTCTCTCTCTCTCTCTCTCTCTCTCTCTCTCTCTCTCTCTCTCTCTCTCTCTCTCTCTCTCTCTCTCTCTCTCTCTCTCTCTTTTGATTTCTGATTCAGTCCTTACTCTCATGTCTTGCTGGGAAGGGAAAGTTTTACTCTCCCCTTAAAAGATGTTGGGGTTATAATTCCTACTTTTGTCTCCTGAAGATGCTTCGTCAATCCAGCCATTAAGATCTTCTTGAAGGGTAGTTTCATCCTTACATACACACACACACACACACACACACACAGGTTTGTTGCAATATACTTAGTTATCTGGTTTAGTAATTCTTCTTCTTCTTCTTCTCTAAGTCTAGATATAGGCCATAGTCTCGTAGGCCAGCGCCCGCACAATATTCATCTAGCTTAGTAAGAGTGAAGTTTTATTCCTGCTGTGATATCATGGAAATTATTGAATTATGCAGTAATTCTGAATAGAATTTAATTGCCTTAAGTAAGGGTGTCACTCTCCCTGTCTGTTTAAGAATTGTTAACGTGCCACCAGTAATTAATACTGTACTGAATTCTATTTTAAATTCTATTCTTGTTTCATTTAATATGAGAATTTTCTTTCGTCATGTTAATAACGGTTCTGGTTATGAGGACTGATCTGACTTATGTTGTATTTAAAATCTACCATAGCAACGAGTTCTAGAATTCGGATGGGATACGTGAAAGCACCAGTCTGAGAACCAGCAGGATATTGTTCCATAAGATTGAGTTGATCAATAGAATTCACACTTTTCAGAAGGTTTTTTTTAAGGACAAACATATAGATGGAAGATCCAATTATGAAGCAATCACGGTACGCCGTGTTCATAAAAGGAAATGGAACTTTAGTAGGAAAATGCATAACGTTTTCTCCTCTCTATTTGCTGAATTGTAAACCCTTTATATATACAAAATTTTATTCTAACATTTTCACCTGTATTTTAAAATCCTTTTATTGGGTGCCATTTTTTAAATGATGCGCTTCAGTGATTGGATTGGATCACGGAAAATGTATTATTTAAAAAGGGGAATCTAAAAGTAATCGGTGTACATTATTTTCGAAATGGAATTGATACCAGGAATTATGGTGAGCGAATTGCCGACGCAGTCTTCAAGTCTGAACGTCCATCCGGTTATAGGATCTGTTGGTGACATTCACAGTTCTCTGAACTGAAATTTTCGCAGTGGCCTCTAATGCTGTATTTTGCAAGCGCTTTCAGCTGAAAGTTTTGAAATAAGTTGGGAAATGGATAACAAAATTTTATTTGTACTGCTCACAAGATTCGTTGCCTTGGGTTCACACAAACTAGCGTGTTTTGTGGTATTATGTTGTATTTTATGTTTTCACTGTGTAATGATGCTGTATTGTGCCTTATTTTTTATTTGATATGCAGCTTCATGTCTATAAATGTATGACCCAACAGTAAAAGTTATTTTCATTATTGCTTTTCGTGATTGTACGGAGACGGAACCTGTTAAACGCACATATTCGTTTTTGCAGGTAGATGAATATTAACGGTAATTTTTATTGCTAATAGTTGTTAATCATAATTTGTACTCCGTGGTAACCCAATGATTAACAAATGAGTATATTTAATAAGATGACATTGCCGGTCTGTGGAAGCTGAAATTTTTCCGATATGGTGGAAAATGAAATAATTAGATCAAATAACGTGAATTTCTTATAAAACGGGTTAAACATTTTTTCAGGCCGAGTACCCCTTACGTGAGTGTGGAATAGATGTTGAGTAAATGGCTCCATCTAAAATGCTTATAAAATGTGAAGTTGCTGTCTGTTGTTAGATGAAATGCTACTTTAGCAGGTGCAAGGTAGTCTGCTTTCCAAAACAATTACTGCTTTATGAGGACTTCGTATGCAGATGCCTTATTTCCTATCTACTTTTAGAAGGGCTGACTATACACAATAAATGGAGTCTACTATTACTAACCACCAAATGGAATTTGATTCAAATGGCTAATAATGGGATCTCTTCAACTAAAATATCTTTAGATGGTAGAATGAAAGGCTGTCTTTTTCCAAGGTTCGATTGAGGAATGATTTGATTAAATTTGAACTCGTTATCATTTTTTTTAAAGAAAATTAGTTCCAAAATTAATTCCATCAAGCAAACTTGGGCTTTGATCATTGAGAACCTTGAGAAAAATCTGCCGTAGGGAGAGATCGTGCTCGGTTTTATCAAAGGTTTTATTTATTAATTCATTCATTTATGTTTGCCTTTGAAAGAGGAACGTAGATTTGTGCGTATTATTTCATCCGTCACCATGTAGAATATATAGGGGAAATGTGCTGGAAAGAAAATAATAAGTGTTTTACTTATAATGCCTACTTCGATGTGGAAATATTGTTGTCTGTTTTTTTAATGGAAGAACTTTTCCTTTTGAAAGTACTTTCATCTGGTGTGTTGTTTTTTCTCACCGGATTTACAACTGTTTCGTTAACCTGTTAGTTTAAATAGATATGTATCCACCTCCATTACAGATCATGATCACTTGAAGATTATAAGCAAACCACACGAAGAGAATAGTTATTAAAAATGGTTTAGTATAGTTTTATCGTATGAATATACTTTTTATTTTGTAAACGAATTTCAAAGTCCTTACAGAACATCATGACCCATGCCAAAGGCGTGTTAAAATGTCCTTGATTTTGATGACTAATATTAAAGCCCCAGGCTTAGTTTTAGGCCAAGCCTGTGTTATGTCATGCTGCAGCTATGGAATAGACTAGATCAATCCAGTGTGGGGGAATCTATACTGCCTCCTTCACAAATACCGCAAAGGGGGCCCTCTATCGCCGGACAAGGCCTTAGCAGTGGCTACTAAAAATTGACTTTTATAGAGTTTTATAGAGCGTGAAATGGGGATCTCGGTAACGATGTATCCTCTCTCTCTCTCTCTCTCTCTCTCTCTCTCTCTCTCTCTCTCTCTCTCTCTCTCTCTCTCTCTCTCTCTACACATGCTCACACAAGAGCACTCTCATACTCTCAGCCTCAGATTTAAAGGAACACAATTTATAAAGCTTGCTGACCCCTGATCATGTGAAATGTTTACCAAATGTAAGTCGTTATTCTGCGCTTAAGGATTTTCTACAAAATTCATCTTTATATTTAGGGTTGCTGATCACGAATGTAATCACAAAATTCCAATAGATTGCAGTCTAGTTGTAATAAAGCAATATTGCAATCAGTACAAATTCCTCCGGAACGCATTGAAAAAAATAATGTATATTACTTTTTGTAAACAAATATCTGCATTACAGATATCAGAAAACGAAAACCTTATAGGGAACCTCATCAGAAGAAAACAATTTTCAGATAATTATAAGAAATTTGTAGCACGCTAAGTGAATGAAAGCCTTAAAATAAAACTGAGAAAAAAATTTGTAATAGAGTGTTATGGCAATACAAAACTCATCATTAGACACAGACAGTGACTGATTTGAAGAAAATTATTTTGTGGTAAGAAATCATTAGGCTCTGAAAAGATGCAAAGATTACACAGTAAGGGTAAAGCAAAAATGCCTCGCCAGAGGAGTAATTTGAAAACAAAATGTAAGAAAAGAGGTGTTGGAAAAATAAACCAGCTAATTGAGATAATGGGAAAACGAAATCTGAGTATATATCTTATATGAAAATAAAATCTTAAAACAGGGTCAGTGAAAACGGATTTGATAATATGGATGACGCAAATGGAACATCTGCCACCTGAGAGGTCGGAAAGCGATATTCTAATTTATGTTGATAGGAAAAGGAAATAATACCACGATGCAACCAGTAAAGCAGATCTTAAAACTCTTGAAAAGGAAAAGAAAATATAACAATTCGAACTGTGGGAAATTAAACTTTTACAATGTGGCCAAAAAAAAAAGAAAAAAAAAAGACTTTTGGGTTCGTGGGTAAAATCTCTCATGACGTATTCTTATGAAAAATAGGAACATTATAATGTGGTTAGTGGAAAAAATTTCATGATAAAGCCAGTGGGGGAAAAATCTTCCATCAGACGAATAATAAAGCACATAACCATTTACAAATTAGTAAAGAAGCCTTATAATGGGGATAATTGTTAAAGTATCTCTTATGATATGACAAAGGAGAATTAAATCATGATTGTTAAAAAATCTCTTATGATATGACAAATGAGAATGAAATTATGATTGTTGAAAAATCTCATATAATATGACAAATGAGAATGAAATTATGATTGTTAAAAATCTCATATATGACAAATGAGAATGAAATTATGATTGTTAAAAAGTCTCATAAACTGTGACAAATAAGAATGAAATTATGCTTGTTAAAAAATCTCATAAACTATGACAAATGAGAATGAAATTATGATTGTTAAAAATCTCATATAATATGACAAATGAGGATGAAATTATGATTGTTAAAAAATCTCATATAATATGACAAATGAGAATGAAAATATGATTGTTAAAAAATCTCATATAATATGACAAATGAAAATGAAATTATGATTGTTAAAAAATCTCATATATGACAAATGAGAATGAAATTATGATTGTTAAAAAATCTCTTACAATATGACAAATGAGAATGAAATTATGAAAGTAGGGCCACTGATGCAATTTCAAATGAGGACTGCCAAAGTATTTCCAAACTTTCCTGTGTTTTGGGCAGGAAGTGGTGAGTCCATATCAAACGTTCTCAATCAGTTTGGTTGGTGTTTGAGTGCACTAGAGACACACAAAAAAAAGCTAAAATAATGATTGCTAGATTGATCTTTTATCGCATTGAAACCTTTCATAAACAATAACTATTTTTCAATGCTTTTGTTTTTGTAAAGGTGGCGCTCATTTTGCGCTGCAGTGCCAGTTCTCTTAAGGATTCATGGTCAAGCTAAGCTGCCCTTGGGGCATGTACAGGTCGAACTCAGATATGAGAAAATGACGAGTATGGTCTCTCCATAAATTAAAATAGTACAGGTTTACATAGAGCATTTTAAACTACAAAGCTTGTGCAGAATGAACAGTGAAGAATTCTATTGGTAAAATGGAAAGAATAAACAAATTATATATATATATATATATATATATATATATATATATATATATATATATATATATATATATATATATATATATATATATATATATATATATATATAAATTATATATTTATATATATATATATATGTATATATCAAGTTTAGGAAGAGAATGAATCAGTATATGCAAGTGCAGATTAAAAAATTATATATTATATTATAAATATATATATATATATATATATATATATATATATATACATATATATATATATGTATATATGTATATATACATATATATACACACACATATATGTATTACATACATATTAGCTGAAGCCACTGGGAAAGTTCAAATTGAAACGACAGAGTGCCAAGTACCTTCTTGGCTTCAGCTAATAAACAAAATCACGCGCTTACTTTTGTGGTTTCTTAGTATACATACATATATGTATATGTTTGTGTTTGTGTGTGTTTATGCGATTATTCATTTATATGTGGGAAGAGAGAGAGAGAGAGAGAGAGAGAGAGAGAGAGAGAGAGAGAGAGAGAGAGAGAGAGAGAGAATGGCAACCATATAAACAGTCGTAAGGTCATTGCAGGAGGAGGTAGCGATTATCTCATGAAAGATCAAAAAGAGGGTTTAATTATTCTAGGAAACAGCAAAGGCCTGGACGATGGGACGTGACAAAAAAAAAAAAGAAAATCACACATTCGCTGGACTTACAGTCGTACATTATACTTCCTTTCTTTCTATCTTCCTCAATAATTGCAAACGGAATTATGGAAATGCTGCAAATTACGAAGATATTTTGCACTCTTTCTACTGATCCTGTCTTATAATGCATCTTATAATCCAAATTCCCTGAGAGATTTACCTTAGATGTAGTAGAGAGGAGGCCCAAAAAACGATTAATATTGCAGCTTAAGCTAAGGACTAAAAAAGGAATAAACACGGTTACTTCCAACCGAGAACATTTGGCAGAATTTGAGGAAACGCCTGAAAGACAAGAAGGACTGAAAATATTAAAGGAATATAAGTTAAAAAGAGTTAATAGTTTAAACAGACCGCAAATAAGAAAGTACGATTTAAAATAGTAAAGGAATATAAGTTAAAATGAGTTAATAGTATAAACAGACCGCAAATAAAATGTGGCTAATGGGTGGAGAAAATATGAAAAGATTATGGCGAATACTGAGTAATGTTCTCGAAAAATGGCTGATGCAACAAGGCTTATGGGACGCATAATGTTATGTTGTAGCTAATGAGAGACGAAATATTGCAGTGTCACCTATCAGAAAAAAGAAAAGCGATCTTGTATCAAATCGGTGAAAATGTCGGAGGGCTTGTGAAATAAAAACATGTAAAATGGTTCGTGTACCACAAGGTAAAAAATGAAAGTAAAAAAAAAAGAAATGGTGATAACCGGCATTCCGTTGCGGGCGGGAGATGTGGAGGCTTCAATTATTTAAATATAGCTCTTTGTAATAAAAGATTTTGGAAAGCGATTTGAACTGTTGTGTGTTTTACCTTAACATTTATTCGAATCTTGGAAGATATTTAATAGTGAGCTGATTTCTCACAATTGTTGAGACTTTTTTTTTTTATAATCCATTTCTGCTTAAAACCTTTCCTCCTTTGTCATGTTTGGCTATTGAACGCTTCTGCAGCCACCCCGAGTTTGTAATTGAAAGCTACCTTCACCCAGATATTGCTTTGTGCGCACGTCATCGGTGCTGTAATCTCACTCCTCAAGTCACCCTCAGTCCTAACCATCTATTTCTCAAGATGGTCGTCCACTTTTCACATCTCCCTTCACTGCTGTTAACCATGCTATTTAAACCTTAACTCTTAAATGAATAGGGTCACGAACGCTGTTTGGCAATCTCCTTCAAGTGCTCCGTCGTCATTAGCTGTGGTTGAAATAGAAGAAGGAATCGGATATGTTACGTCGCTGACTTGTGCTGAGACCTGTAATTTGCTGAGTCATGCAAGGAAGAATTTCTGGTATCAGTCACTGCTACAAACATTAATTTCTTAGAAAACTAATTACGGCTGATGGTATCATGGATGGAACTGCAATATATTTAAGAGATCCAAAAGTCTCTGGTCCGTTGTTTTAATACAACTTTAGTGACTTTTAGTTTTCTGTGAAAGAAAAATATTGAGATGGCTTTGTCTGTCCGTCCGCCCACAGATCTTAAAAACTGCTGAGGCTAAAGGGCTGCAAATTGGTATGTTGATCTTCCACCCTCCCATCATCAAACATACCAAATTGCAGCCCTCTAGCCTCAGTAGTTTTTATTTTATTTGAGGTTAAAGTTAGCCATGATCGTACGTCTGACACCGCAGAGTCCAATTCCGGAGGCGTTGCCGACAAACATTCACTTGACCACATCTGGTGAGCAACTGAGCATTCCCAGGTCGTAGCTGAGAGTTTCACACTGCAGCACGACGAGAGTTTCATACAGCATTATACGCTGTACAGAAAACTCGATTGCGCCGAAGAAACTTCGGCGTATTCTTTACTTGTTTCTTTCAGTATCCATTCTGCGGGGCTAGCCTAATCTCCCAAAGGCCTCGTTAAGGCCTTCATCAGGCACCTCGAGTGAATTCTTTAATCGAAGAGCGTCTCCGAATGAACTTGGCCAGCCCGCATAATTTAGGCCATTTTACGGTCCTATCGTGGTCGAAACTGAGGTACCTTATTTAACTTCATTTAGCGCATTTATGCCCTTTCGGTTATAATATAGTAATATGACTCTGGTCGGTATTTACTACATTGTGGCTCTGTTTGGTTGAAATGGGCTTGAAATTGGTTATCTAAAAGAAGTGCGAAAAATTCTTTAAAGATAACAGGCTTGATTTTTCACTTTTATTTTGCTTTGTGGCACTATTGTAGACTGCTAGTCTTACTAAATGGGAAGAAACTGAGTATGTATAGCGTATCTTTTAATTGAAGGGTGTATTAGTAGACATAACGTTTTACAAAGTCTGTATGATGTTTTGCATATGAATACAGGCAACACACACACTCTTTTTCTCTGATACATTCATATCTGAAGAGCTGATTCGTGGATGAAACCTCTGTTCCCCAAACTTTAACGTTAGCCGTTTTATACAGATACACAAAAAAACTTATCAGCAGTGCGTTAAACGCTGCTTACACGCTGCACCATTCACCTCTCTGCCAGCACTCTCATATGAATTGTAAGGCTGTTAGTACTTCAATAGTTCCTTTCATGCTTGCCTTACTGCATAGCTGCCCGGAGGATTTTGGAGTCCCCCTTTTCATTTTGTAATATCACCAAAGAATAGCTGTCTACATGTCTTTGCTTTATCCTATCACCTACGGCAATATTTTACACTTCTACTAATCTCCACGTTTCTCATCTCTTTCATTATTCTGATGCCAGTTAAACTAGATAAATAGGTCATTACAACGGATATTAGATTTTTCTCTAACTCTCAACCAGCATTGTTCCACACCTCTGAAGTAATTTTTTTTTATCTAGTAACAGCTATTCAGGTTAAGGATTTATGTTCCAAATTCTTGTAAAATATGACCAAGTGCCATCCCTGTTGCTTTGAAACCGCAAATATCTTAGGAGTTGTGTGAACATGAAGTGTATGGATTGGTTGAAAAGTACTATGAGCTCGGACTTGGGAATGGATTTCATAAGTTGATGGCAAAAAGATTTTTGCTGTGAGGCTTCAGCTATATTAAGTTGCTAAAATCAACACGCCCAAGGAAATGTAACTCTACAATTACATCTTGATTCCAGCAATAAAAATTCGAGGTCTGGCATTACTAAAGATCAGAACATGTACCTGCAGAAACTCATTGCAGTCTCTTAAAACCAAATATTCCTGCTGTTAGTCTTAAATTTCGTTGACAAGGTCAATACAGACTATAATCTGTCTTAAAAAAGATTTGTCACAAATGTGGAAAATTCTTGGAAATTTATAGCAACTCTAGTTGACTTACAAAACACTAGTTGCAGATTCTACATTTACAAATTACAAAACTTGACTGACTTTGAGTAACCTCAAAATCGGTGCTAAGCTGGTTCAGATGACTGACGATAAAGATGGTAACAAGTAAGGCGGATGCGTCTGGTCATCCTGAATTAGGATTATGGGGAAAACACCATTTCCCTCATTGAAACAATACCTGAACTGCTGCATTAAAACCGACACGCGGTATGCGTGAAATATTTCACGGTGTTCTGTGGTTCCCAAAGCTTCGTTGGGCCGAACTGTAGAGCAACCAAGGCCAAGTCAGCTCAATCTGTTTCATTCCAAAAAAAATTGATGTTCTTCAATGATTGATGTTCCAAGTGTATTTTGTTAGAGCATTTGGAAAATTCATTGGTAAAAACAATCGGGCCTTGGCACTGTGCTGCCAAATAAAGTTGCGACTTTTTCCCATGATCCACGAAGATTAGTGATATTCAGTATCTGTACCTCCTTCTAGGCAGATATTGTACGTGATAACAGCCAGTGAAAAGTCAGATTGTTTTGGTCGCTATATTTTGCCAAGTTGAAAGTTTATTCAGTTCTTGTCGAGGTTTTGTACGTGGATAGGTGCCTCGCAAAAATTTTTGTGTTTGAAGTCCTAACTTGCTAAATCTGACTTTTCACTGGCTGTCATCACGTTCAATATCTACCTAGAGGGAGGTACAGATACTGAATATCACTAATCCTCGTGGATCATGGGAGAAGGTCGCAACTTTATTTGTCAGCGCAGTGCCAAGGCCAGATTGTTTTCACTCGCATACCTTTGATGATTTGCTCCTGTGTTTCATTCAAATATTCTCTAAAATAATAAAACTGGAGCATCAATCACTGAAGTTTTAGAAACAAAAAACAACTGATCTGAGCTGACTTGGCTCTTGGTTGCCTTAAGAAGCTGGGTCCCTGACGAAGCTTCGAAGCTAATGTCTTCAGAACACCGTGAAATAAAACAGGTTTTTCATGTGACACTGCGTGTCGGTTTTTATGGGTATGCATGGGACAGTTCAGGTATTGCTCTATGAAGGAATGGTGTTTTTCCCGCAATCCTAATTCAAATGACCAGACGCACCTTCTCCCGTATTTGTTGCTATCTTTCAACATCGATTTCAGTCGTTTGGAACACAAAGCTTAGCAACACTAGGTTACTCAAAAGAAGTATTCCTAATATTACCAGTATACGAACAGATTCACACGTACAATTAATAATTTCCCTTTGTTTTGTTTCTTTGTTATAACACTCAAAAGCTTACACACACACACACACACACACACACACACATACATATATACATACATATATATATATATATATATTTATATATGTATATGTATACTGTGTGTATTTGTGTCAATATATATATATGTGTATTTATATATGTGTGTGCGGTTGTATGTAACCATCATTCCGTACAGAGACAATAGTACCCCATGCTCGTAGTTATTGCATATATCGAAGATCGGTAAGAACTTAAATGTAAAAACAGTATGACTTTTCCTTCCTTCCTGTAGAGAAGGAATAACATTGGGTTAGAAGTTAATGAAATCCAAAGATACTTCCATACAATCTTTTGGATTAAAAGTGCGTGAAATTGGCTTCTCAGAAGAGACAATTGTTTCAGTGGGGGTTTACAGAGACCTGACTTTTCTCTCCTCTCTGTTTATTTGTGACTCTACTGTAGCTGTGTTGTGGCCTACTGAGAGGAAGAGAAGGAAGGAGAAATGTATTGGAGAGAAAAGAGTAGAAAGGAAAAGTTCCCCATCATTACCTCTCCACGCGTTAATGATCCGAGTAACGCACATAAGCATTTGTATGGAAGGAGAGGAAGCGGGAGTGGAGGACGTCGGAAAGACGCTCTAAGAAAGGAAGTGGAAGTAGATGAAGCCGTAGCCTTATAGGTACAGCCCAGAACTGTCGCCTGGAAAAGAAATATATAGAAATAAATGTTTAACAGCTGGACTGGGCGGGAAACAGCTTAATGGCTAGCGCGACAGTTTCGAAGTTCTGATGAGTATTATTCAAATGATACTAAAATAAAAAAAAACCAGGTATTACTTCCAATAAGAATAAATGGAGTTGAGGCCGGTTCTGAAAAGCTGCATGGTCCAGAAATTGATTGTATAAAATGACCTCTCAGGAGAGTGTTAGAGCAAATCGTGATCGTGGGAGATAAATAAATTGCCCTTATATTGGTACGTCACTGATGTTTACTTGGATGTATCATAGGCAGAACTCCTCGTAAAAAGGGACAACAAATTTTTCTTTGTAGAGAGCAGTTACAGTATCTGGTCATGATGCGTATCCAAGAATAAACGTACTGTAGATAAGTGTCCGCGTTTTGGATTAATACAGTTAAGTGTAAAAGGTATCGAGGTATGTACTTATGGAAAAGTAACAGGGTAATTAGAGAGGGTGACTTGTTGTGTATTCTTTTAACATTTTTAAGCGACAATCGAAACAGAAATGTCTTATATTTGAGTCTTGTCTTCCAGTGGCCTGCGGCAATCAGAATTTTTCTCTTAATGCTAAGAATATGCATCCCATGTAATCCAAAACGCCTGTGTGTTGCTATAAGATGATAATCTCTGATAAAAAATAAATGCTTTGAAGCGAAATTGTTGCCATTATCAAGAGCATCTCAGTCCAGCAGACATTTTCAATATCAAGTACCTTAGATCTAAATCTTTGGATTACTGAAAGAGAAATAAAGGGATGTTGGTAATCTTGACGTTGACGATGTATGAAAGCAAAACGTTCAAGAATCTTAATGGAAGAGTAGAGAGGAACTGAATTATGTTGGGCCTGAATTGTACTTATCTGGGGTAAGGACGAGGTAGCTGATGACCTTAAAACCTGTGATTCATCTCTTTCGAGGAGATAAGATAAGATACACTTCCCAGATATTACATGGATGACTTCCAAGTAGGCCCAAGGGAATAAGTCAGAACGCTTGCACACAAGTTAAAGTATATCTTAGTTTAACCAGACCACTGAGCTGATTAACAGCTCTCCTAGAAAGACTGGCCCGAAAGTTAGACTTATTTTGCGTGGCTGAAACAGTTAGTTGCACAGAACTGAGACTACAGCTTGTTATGGAATCCGAACCACATTACAATGGGAAATGTATTTCTATCACCAGGAAGTAAATTTCTCTAATTCTTCATTGGACGGTAGAAGAATCGAGCGCGGGCCCAGCAGAGTGCTAGCCGATAACGATACCAACCCGTCCAGTGAGGAACTAATTTGGGTTCAATGTGTTGGTTATTATAGTAGAACGGCAGTAATTCGGCAAAAGCGAGAGAAAGTTGTCACAAATTGTACGGAGGAAGATGGAGAATGCTGTTGCCAAGAAGTAAGAATGCTAACAGAAGTTCCCTTTCTGCAACTTGCTAGATTTTTTCTTGAGTTTAATTCATTCTGTTTCTTTTATAGTGATGATGGGTTTCATTTCTTAAGATTTTATTCTTTGCCTGTTTTCTATCTTAGTTTTTGGGGAGTTACGTCGGGTAACTCATGAAGGCTGTCAAGGACAGTTTACGTTAAAATGATCAAATTATATATTTTTAATGGATTGTTGCCATATTATTCAAGAACAAACTCTTTAGCGGTGTATTACAAGGGAAAAGTCGTCAATGTTTTACAGACCTTGCTTATTCACTTACTATGGCGCTCTCTACCATCAATGCTTTTGTCAGGTTTTATTGTGTGTGTGTGTGTGTGTGTATTGTGTGTGTATTAAATTAACTTTAACGCATCGAGTATCTTAATTATTCTTTAATTAAATAAAGTTTCGAGTTGCTCGAAACAGTTCATAAATGAAGGAGTTCATATTTACCTAAATCTCAACACCTACCGTTTTATTATTGTATTATTATTATTATTGTGTTATTATTATTATTATTATTATTATTATTATTATGAGTGTTGTTGTTTGGCTTACTTGTTCGTTCTGGTTTTGGCTGTCACAGTTATTGTTGTTCTCTTCAATTACTATTCTATTTAATAAATGTAAGTTATTTATATGGTATACGATGATTTAATACCAAGCAAAATTTTAGTTCGTGACTAAGTATAATATTAGTTATCTTGGCAAGGAAGATATAATGGTATTTTAAATGGCATAACGGCAGCGCCAATGAGAGCTTACTCACTCTAATTTATGCAGAGCCTTGAATGCGCTTAATCAAGAGGAACACTTGTGCTTAGTTTAAAAGAAAGAAAGAAGGAAAATAAGAACTAAGATTAGACTTAAAAATAGCGTGACCCTAAATTACCGAGGTGCACTTCTTGTGGGATATTTTTTTTGTGGCAGAAACACGCACTCTTCTTTTTCTTCTTTCATTGTTCCCTTCAGGTCTGGGCTAGAAAGGGCATTAGGCTAGCCGCCCCATTAACTATTTCCTCTTAATAAGAAAAGAAATACATGTACAGGATCTCGTCATGTCAGTCTTCTTACAACTGTGTTTTGTCGTGTCTTTTAATGAGTGTTGGGGCTCTTCATATTTTAGGATTGGTCTGGAAAATCCAGCATAATCTATTAACGTCTTCAGACAGTTGTTTTTTTTTTTTTAAGTACCTTTATTCTGTTTGATGGCGTGCACTACGTTGAGCTGTAACCTGGCGCTGCCGTTATCTCTCCCTGGAAAAGTTACCTACCCCGCCCCCACCCGGGGCAAGAATGGAAGGTCAGGAGGAGGGTGGATGATGTCATGTCTCCCTTACCACTCCCGATCCCCTAGCTTGATGGCGTGCCTCCGCCCAGGGCTGGCAAATAAGGTTTGCAGGAGGAGGGTTATGTGTCATGTCTCCCATACCTTCCCGATCCCCTACCTACCCCGCCCCACCCAGGGGGCAAACAGGTTGCAGGAGGAGATGGATGTGTCATATCTCCCATGCCCTCCCGATCCCTACCTACCCCCCCACCGGGGCGAGACAAACATGTTTGCAGGAGGAGGTGGATGTGTCATGTCTCCCTACCCTCCAGATTCCCTATTAACCCGCCCCACCCGGGCGGACAAACAAAATCCCTCAGATTTTATTGTATAGATAGATAGACAGATGGCCAGAAGGAAACAACGTCATAGAGTACGTTTTATTTTCAGAATTCAGAAGGCGGGTCAACTCTGAGGTATATTATCTCATAAAATGATTGGCCTGCTGCACGAAATGCGGACGAACTTCCTCAGTATGCCGTGCCATGCAATTATAAAAATAAAATAAAAAAAATGAGAAACCACATAATTTTATTTGACAAGGTCCAGGTGACAGTCTTATTATTACGTCATCATCTTAATCACCACCATCATCATCAGAAATGAAGTTTCCTCATTCGTTAGTAGACAGATGCCAGCCGTGGCTGTCACCGTACTTCTCTGCTCAGTAAACAAACTGAAAATGGAGACTGCCAACGTGACAACAACGGTAAACGCCTCCATTATGTGTCGTCTTGGCGTTCAATTTGTATGTGGATTATTTGCTTGCTCACGTTAGAGAAAATACCTTTCTCGCATTCTTCCATTCACCATTTTCCACACAGTCCTGAACAAAGTGGCAGGAAGGAAAGTATTCGGTAATTATCTTAGCTTATTTCCACCTGATTTTGTAACATTTTCTTGTGTAAATCTTGTACTGATTGAGGAAGAACGAGGGACTGATATCGCACATTATTTTGTATACAGTTACTAGACTTTTGCGTAAATAAAGATGTCAGTTGATTCAATTTTTTAGATAATTCTAAGGAAAAATATACACTCATAATTATTTTGTAACTGGCTTTATTTATATAATCCTTAACAATAATGCCTTACTTCTCAGGAAGTAGCTAGCCTTTCTAAATTTTCACATATAAAGAATCGGTGGAAAGTGTTTTACCAATTTCAGATTTTCGGATGTTTCCTAAGGAAAACTTATATTTTTCAACAATGTTGGTAACAATTTTCTTTACACTTGTGGGGATGGGCACATGTGTTGATACGGAAATACCTTGTTTAAAGAGTGTATGTTTTTTTAATTTAACACTTAAAGAACTTTGTATGTTTTTTATGAGATTAAGATTAAATAAGAAAAATCAGTAAAATTCAGTAAATAGTTACGCCCTTTTTGGGAAGTAATATACTTTCTCCATAATGCTCCAAACTCAAAATTAATTTCATTAAATTTTCTACTTTTGAACAGATACATCATCTAATTATAATAAAGTGTTTCACTTTATAGTCTCCACACATTTAATAATCAGCGCATGATGGCAACCAACCAGCCTGTGTTGCCAGCAATAATTCACTCATTTATAAAAATTCTTCTTTTGCTATAATACAGTTTTCTACTTAGTGGGAGTGGCTTCAGGCAATGTTAACTTTCCATTTTTCAGAAAGTCTTGTGGAATGAAGTTCCTAGCCTTATGCCCCTTTCTAACTTGGCTATGACTAACCACGTCTACTATCTACCAGATACATAATTCACTGCTTAGTGCAATAGAGGCATAATGGGTTTTCGACAGAGCGCTTGGAGGGGAGAGGGATGATAGTTGATGAATATATATATATATATATATATATATATATATATATATATATATATATATATATATATATATATATATATATATATATATATAAATATAAATGTCAATGTACAACCTTTTATTTAATTTTTTTCTAGTTCTTAGATCATGTGTTGATTCACTGTTTTGCCATAAATCCAAATGTTGAGTTACTGAGACAATGAGAGAAAGAAATAATTGATATTTGGTACGCGTACGCGTTAAATTTATGATTAAGAACTCGATCCTTTCGAACGAGCTTATCTTCTCCGAATAACGATATATTGATTATATCTGTATGCAAAAAATTTTAAATATATTTAAATTTCGAAATCTTGAGTCGGAACGTGTTTGTCTGAAGCATATAATGTAGTCATTATATGCTTTAATTTAAACCATTGAGGAAAAAACCAGTACAGCAATAAATTGATGTCTGTGAAACTCTTGAATTAGGTACATAAGTGAAGTTGAAATGTAGTGTTTCATCTTTTTTTTTTTCCGTAGAAGGTGTTTTGTAGCCTTGTGAAAAATAGATGGTGCATGAGAAGAGCACGGAAGATTTTCGTCATCAAGTAATAGAAAAATTTTTAGAAATAGTGTTACTTTTCTAATTAAAGGTGACACTGTTATACCACCGCTATACCTACACATATTTGTATGTATAGTATTCTCTACGCTTTTCTGTATGTATTTTACCCTATATTTTGTTAATTTTTATATTTATGCCATGTACCCAAATATTTTATATGTATACATACCTACTCATTCCTTGCGTATTTGAAGTACGTTGGAGAACCCTATTTTTGAATAGAACCAACGAGGACGATTGAACACGATTGAACAAACAGCAACCATAAAACAAAAGCACATGAGCTCAGGCACGCACGCACGAACTGCAAGGAAGGCAAACAAGCAGACGGAATACCCACAGGGCCTGCGCGAGGCCCTGGGAACATAAACAGCACGGTCTCACCCCTCGTCTTGATGGGCTCGGCCTGACACAAATTACTCAGCACAAAAGTGTTAAATTTTCGCGTGATATCCATCGCCTTTGGTCGTGGTCGTGGCTCTCTCACGTGATGGTGCCAAAGGCGGGGTTGCGTTTTGCGGTTGAATTTTTATGTTGATGGGTGCCACTCAGGGCATTCTTCTCTTCTCCGGTTGGCTCTTGAATGTTTTGAGCGTGTCGCTTTTTTACTATTATTGTGCGTCATTTCGCTTTTTGCGTCTTTCATTATTTTCTTTCTTCTGCCGATTTCTCTTTGTTTGATCTGCTGTTACGAACATGCAGTGTTGAAGGGTAAGAGGCCAATAGCACGAGAACCCTATTGCATTTCTCTATCTCAGATGGAAATGAAGAGAATTAAAAAGGCACTGAAATGTGCATGCCAGCATACGTGGGCGGACAATTATATGAACTTATTAAGTCGGTGATTATTACCATATTTTACTCCGTGTATAATTACACTAGTCGTAACATGGCTGTTGTCCTCAGTTTATACGAAAGGTTTGCCACAAAGGCTGTACCAGTGAGAACTAACGCTACATCTGACGTCAATACAGTTGTATTTATTTCATCAACGCGTCATCTCACTACCAAGCCCGTAGTTGTTTGTATTCCGGATATTTTTTATTCCCAACGCTTACTTTACCTTTTAAGTCTCTTTTACTTCTTTTTATGTATAAATATGTATAAAAAACTATATAGTTTATATGTATAAATATATATATATATATATATATATATATATATAATAATAATAATAATAATAATAATAATGATAATATACATATATATATGTGTCTGTGTGTATGTGTGTATATATATATATTCCGTTTGCATATTTACTATTTTAGAGGGGCGCCAGGCTAAAGCCTTTCTGCTTCGGTGTATTTGAGGTTGCGAGTCCATTTTTTTTTTTTATGGGGACAACTGACAAGCCAGGATCGACCACAAACCTTGGAGATGGTAACCTGTGCTCACGACACACACACACACACACACTATAAAGAATATTAATAGGCTAATGATGGATAGAGAATATTTCCCAAGTATCAAATATCTCTTTTTCTCTGGCTCTAAAACATTATGCTATATATATATATATATATATATATATATTAACTCGATATATTTATATATATATATATATATATATATATATATATCTGAATATATTTATATATATATATATATATATATATATATATATATATATATATATATATATATATATCTCTCTCTAATAGTATATTCTGTTGACAATACTTCCCAGTCCTGATCACGGACGATATTGGACAGTTGGCTGGGACCAATATATACTTGTATACACTAAGCAGGTGAGGAATAGCACGTTGGTGGGACTGGAAATGGCGGTTATCTTGTGATGAAAGGGCTAATCCGTCGTTGTATTTTGTCCTCGTTAATAACCTGTTTCGAGATCTACTGGAACACTTGCTTAGAATAAGAAAACCTGCATTTCCATACAGATGCTTCTGCCACTAACCAACACATTCACCAGTGATCAGGACTGGAAGTATTGTTAATTTTTACATATTCATGGTTTTGTATTCATATATATAACTTTTAATATTTTAAATATTCTACACACACATATATATATGAATATATTAAATTATATATATATATATATATATATATATAAATATATATATATATATATATAAATATATATAAATATATAAATATATATATATATATATATATATATCTATATATATATATATATATATATATCTAAGTACATACACACACACATATATATATATATATATATATATATATGTGTGTGTGTGTGTGTGTGTGTGTGTGTATGTGTGTGTGTTTTTTCTTTCACTCAATTCCAACTCAAGAAACTTTGTTGCCAGATATTTAAAAGACTTAGCCTCATTAATCCTTTGCATTTTACCTCGTTCAGAATAATTTCAGTCAGCTTGACATATTTAACGAGAATGCCATAGTGACGCAAAGCCTTCCATAAACATTGGGTTGTGGATGCTGTCAAATGACTTATAATGGAGTAAAACTATCTGAAGGGGGTTTTTACAATTCCATACACTGCTGTACAATATGTCTTATCACAAATGTCTAATCTTTGCAACTCCAGCCTTTTCTAAATCCTGCTTATACATTTCTTAGATTTTCATCAATATCTTTCTCTGGCTTACTGAGAATAAGCATACTTAATATTTTTCCTTACAACCAACGTTAATACAATGCCCCCATATTTACAGTTTTCAGTTAGGTCACTTGTGGTACTTTCGCTATAACTTTCAGGTCCCAGTCTTTAGGCTTTGTTTCTCCTCTCCATATCCTGCAAAACATTCTGGTTAGTGCACGGGGTGTTATTTCAGTTTCATTTAATCTCTGCAGTCATTTATTCCTAACCTGATGTTTCTATCTCCTGAGTTTGTTTATGAATGATTTCATTTAAAAAATGCTAAGTCATTTGCATTCTTAGATCGTCATCAGCTTCTGGTATTTTAGTCAATTTAACCCTTTCATATCTCTTATTCATCACCCCTTAAAAATGTTCCGCCCTGTGTTTTTCGTGTCCTCCCAGAAATTTGTCTCTATGTACCTTTTCCTTTTGAACAAACAAACATGAAGCCAGCAAATACACTTGATGTCAAATTCGCTTTACTTTGGCAATAACTTTCGCCCAAATGAATTTATGTATGATAAGTGCATCTCGCCTTGCTCAGATTCGAACATTTTGGGCTAGACACAGCAGTGACAGTGACTCATACATACAACCATCTTTGTCATTCCTGTATCAAACCCAAAAGGGATAGGTTCGAATCCTGACAAGGATAATAAACTTATCATATGTCATTCCGTTTGGAAGCAAGTTATTCTCGAGGTTAAGTGAATTTGATATTAAGGGGTATTTGTGACTAGAAATTTTAGAGGAGAAAGTCACGTGTGAATTAGTGACAAAACTATCGTAGAGTAAATCTTTACTGTCTTCAGAAAGTGCTTTTGGTGTGAGATTGGCTTTGTCTTCCATTTCCTGGTGATCATCTGTTTGACCATGGACCATAAGCAGCCTTACTTAGAATAAATAAGAAGTACACAATTATAAACATGCTTCAAAAAGCTATAGAGAAATACGTATGTGAATTAACATGCATTTGTTTGTGCATTTATACTTTATGTACTGAAACAGACAGCTTCCCATTCACTCACTGCTTGTCAAGGATTTTCCAGCTCACCCATGCATTTTCGTAAGTGTTGAAGTTGCCCTTTTATTTCCACCCCATTAGTTATTATTTATTTCCTTTTTTCATGTGACATAGAGGAAGAACATATTTATTACACTATTCTTTTTCTAGTTGTGCGTTCCAGCAGAATTTAATTCTACTTCAATTTTTCCGTTGTTATTTCATAGAGATATTCAGTTGGGTTAGTTTAATTAACAGCCGTTTCCTTTCGTCTTCCTTCCTTTTCAGCTTTTTATTCTGACCGGTGGTGTAATTCCATAGAGTAATATTGTTGAAAGCAGAACTACATCTCTATCTCTCTCCCTCTCTCTCTCTCTCTCTCCTAATGTTCGAAGAATTCCTTGTATTTGTCATCCAAACCACCAGTATTACATTTGCAAGGTAGGCATTTTCATTTTATACCTGTGGGGATTTCAAGAAATTCATTAATAACCCAAATACAATGAATAAGTCTTTTTTAAAAGGACGTCGTTAGGACTTCTAAAGTTACTTAATAATTTCTCGTAAGTTTGTGGCAGCGTCATTCAAAGAGTTAGATAAGTCTTAGTTAGAAAATTTTTGACAAACACTGGTGACGACGAAGTTGCAAGGAGTTTCACTAATTTCAGTTTGAACAAAGTAAGATTTACCTGCTGCCACAAGGGTCGCATAATTATACTTAATGATCAACCTGAGTCAGCATCGACTGATTTACAAATTCAAGACAAATTTTATGCTACAAAATGAAAGTAGTTGAAGGAGGTGGTACAAAACTCAAGTAAATAAATATATGTTTCGTTATCACAACTTTGAAAACGTGCAAAGATTTAATCTTTAAGAACCACGCTTGAGGAAAGCTCCTGAGAAATATTTCTTGCTGTATAATAATAATAATAATTATTAGGATAATGAAATTAGCCATGGATAACAAAGCAGCCTGGCCGACACTTCTGTTTCACCTTAGTAGATCAGTTTCGATCCCGGGCAAGAAAGGAATGACATCGGCGCTTTTTCGTTGAAAACCCAGTGGAACTCTGTTGACCTTAACAGTGAATTATTACCTGTTTGTAAGTCGACTGCTGTAGGTCGCAGTAGGAGTGAAGAGAGAGAGAAAAAAATAACAAACCTGAGTAATCAGTTCCCCGTCAAAACGTATACAGTCACATCTCAGATGAAAACGGTAAGGTTTTGGATTATGTAATCTTTAGTTCCACCATGGTGAAACCATTTGTAAGATCTCTCTCTCTCTCTCTCTCTCTCTCTTTCTCTCTCTCTCTCTCTCTCTCTCTCTCTCTCTCATTGTGTCGTGTCAAGGCAGTGCTGCTGGTAATGTAACGGTGTCTGATTATTTCTTCACACGCTTTTATTCAACTTGACTTCTGTGTCTCTGTTTGTTTGTTTATCTGTCTGTCTGTTTAGGTCAAAACTTGCAACAGATTTTTGAGCCACTTCTACCGAACCGATTTCGCCCAGATTTGGTGTACATGTTCAAAGTCGGCGACAGTACAATATTTAAAAAACAAATTCTATTAAATACTACTGCAATTTTATCGTTCTGTCGCGACCGTAGATATGCACACTTTCGTAACGACCGTGCAAGCTAGCGAGGATGGGGCTCTGCAATCGGTTCAGTCACTCGGTGAAACAGTACTTATTCCACTGTCAGACTAAAACCACAAAAAAATTAATTTAAAAATTTTTTTAAATCACGCTTTTATTTCAAAATGTACCAAAAAGTATAAAATAAAACCTTTTGTGACCCACAACATTAATGGTTACTTACGCCTAAACATAAAAGCGTGGGGCGCCAATTTGCCTAATCTTGCATTCTCTTCCTTGCTTTCCTCAAAAACCTCTCTGGAATGCACGACGTTTGTGCTTAATTATGCCTAAACGTAAAATCGTGGTCCGCTTACCCTAACTTGCATACAGTTCTGTACAGACATGTATTGATGCAATGTGCGTATACAGACATAGGTAAAGAAAGAGCTTTATGGATGCTAAATTTCATGTCAGTAATGCGAATTGTCAACCAATTTCTAACAGTGACGTGTATAGCCTACTCTTAGTGGTTCTTGAGGAAGTTTACCAGGTATAGAACAAAATTACATGCAAGAATTTTATAACAATCACTTTACCGCCTTCATTGCTTTCACAGACCTCTTCAGGTCTTAACCAACTTACATCGTCTCTAGGTACATAACGAGATTTAATCCCACAGATCCGTGCTGTGAAATCTTCCTTTCGGAAACTTCTCAGTTGAAATATGTCTGTATAGAATTGTATGGAAGTTAGGAAAGTCCGCGCCCCATGTTTAGGCGTAAGTAGCCATTAATACTGTTGTGGATCACAGAAAGTTTTATTTTATACTTTTTAGTGCATTCTGAAATAAAAGCGTGGTTTTAAATTTTTTTAATTAGTTTTATTTTGACTATTAGGTTTTCTGTTCATATATTTTTTGGATTGTACTACGTACTATTTTTATAACTTTCAAGTATGTGATGTTTCAAGTCTTAGCACGTGAGTCTAATCGAAAATATTAAATGGCATTTTATGTGGAATATGTTAGCAATGCGAGTGTGTGTGTAAGTCTACCGCCTTGTTACTTGGTCCTAGAGTCCTCCTGCCTTAATTAACTCTCACACGAGTCTTCCTTTTTTTCCTATGTAGGGTAACCCGACCCCAACCCCCCATCCCACACCCCCAACCCCCTCTCTCTCCTTGTCTCACTCCGCTCCTTAACCCTACCTACTTTCTCTCCGAGTTGCAGATGTGATGATTACGTCTCATGGTCAGGTTAGAGAGAGAGAGAGAGAGAGAGAGAGAGAAGAGAGAGAGAGAGAGAGGGCCATCATCCTCGTCAGTAGCCGAAATGAAAGTGAATCCTTGAGGTCCTCCACTATCATCATCGTCTTCGTAATCATCATGGCATCATCGCCACTACCCTCAATCTACCCCGGGGATACCCTGATTCTGCCCTGACCCCGGGGCCATTTTTTGCTGGGCGTACGTGGTTGCTCTTTGCGTTTAGTTTTTCTATATGTGTTTATTTTATGTTTTGCATTATTCTCTAGCGATTGTCATCATACGGTTTGCACTCTTTAGTTGCCAACGTTTCGGAAAAGTTATATTTGTAGTGAGTAACACCTTTTCATTTTGCATAGTTCCCAAAAATTCATTATCATTCAGTTTGTATCCTTTTGTCGTCAAACTGTCGGGTCACGTTTTCATTGTGAAGCAGTTTTAGTGGTCAGTGTTTATTTCTTTAATTTCACTTATTTTCGTTTCGTGATTTAAATTTATGTGCCTTTTTTTTTTTTTTTTTTTACCACAAAGGTTAATCAATCCATGTAAACTTTTATCTTTTTTTTGAATGTGACTTTTTCGTTATTTTTTCGTTGCAAATGTAACTGGACGGTCTTGCTCCTCCGTGCCATTGTTCTTTTCCTTTCATTTTACTTTGATATTCTTTTATCCATCTCTTTATTTTACCCTATATTGCAGTATATTAACCACCTTTGCCTTTGTTTGTTGCTAACAAGTTGCTTTGTTCTCAACTTTCGCTTCGTATCTGTGACATCCCTTTTACGATTTCATTTCATTTGATAAGTGATCTCCAGATTCAGTCTTTATTTCTTCTGCTAAATATTTATGTCCTTTTTCTAGTTTTGTTGGGTTCGAACTTTCCAACGTTCTTGGACGATTGTGTCGGGACTAAAGCAGACAGTTTTTTCCGATGGTCAGCTCACTCAGTTATCTTAGGCGTTTAACATTTAGTTCCTGGATGATATTTTTCATCCTGTATCAGCATTCTGACATTAAATGGAATGGACATTCCTCTTTGATATTTGCATTAATTTTTTCTTGTGTAGCTGATTTGTTAATTTGTTACAGATCTAGTAATGCAATGTAACATTCCTCTTTGCTCGTTTCATTCGAATATCCTTTTTTTTTTCTTTCAGGTAAAAACCGAAATTGTCCAGATTACGCAAAGTTGCACTTGGTTTTGCAGGTGACCAGAATCTTCGTTCATTCGTTTAACCGGTGAGTGTTGCAGACAGCATTTCTCTTCCCGTGGGCCGTGCACGGTTATAATGAAACCGCCGAATTTATTGATCAGGGGCGCTATCATCCAAGACCTCGCCCACCCCTGACAAGAAATGACTGTAACTTCATTCGGTATTCCCTTCCACGTTCCTCCGCAACGCAATCGGAATAGAAGCGCTCCGTTTTACCACCCAATCTAATTTGCCATCTCGTACAATCTAGATCCGCTTCAGTTCCGTGGAATGTTCCCTTTCCTTCTTCGTAGACCCGTCGCTTCGGTGGGTTCCATAAGACCTGGTATTTTCGTACTCGTAGGTCTCCATCAATTACATTCCATTATCAACATATGGAACGCAAGGGGCAGTCGATGACGGAGACGAGTAAGACTAGATACTTAACAGCGTGGTTACCTAGGGCACCGGTTATCTATGAACTAGGCCACCTATGACCCCCCGGGTATTCCAGACTTGGCTACTCATCAATCGCCTTTCTTAGCAGCCCGCGGCATATGAATCTACCCAATCTGGACTAGGCTATCCATATACGTGACTGCTGTTATTGGCATTAATGCACTGACAAAGATATAGGTTGTCCAAATGGACGCAAACCCTCGTTTTTAGGTAAGAAGCTAGGTCCTGGGCCCTAGGTAGGGTTAAGCTTAGTAAAGATGTATCTAGTGAACTGCATTCTCATGACTGTTTGCCCAGCGTAAGTGGGATTACCCTGGTTTGTATGAAGACCGTGTGAGAGTCATTTGTATTGACCACGGCAGTTGACTTCTTGCCAAACTGCACAGTTCCATCCTGTCAGTATTTTTGACCTACGGCATGGTGTTGACTGCAAACAAAATGCATATGTTTCTTTTGGTATTTAATTTAACTAACATACTGCCTACTAATTAAACGGCTATTTGCTGTCTGAATGATGGATACACAAACACATCCTTTACTATGAAGTCTAGGCATGATGTCATTTTGTATTTTTTAATATGTCGTGAAGATCATAAGTGCGCACGCATATACCTACATACTGATCA
>NC_089792.1:39071638-39086638 GCF_040412425.1 Macrobrachium rosenbergii | reverse complement strand
AGAATAGATTTGCAAGGTGAAGATTTTATGGCTGCTCTGCATAGGTAAGTTTAATTTTAATAAGGAACCCACTTTCATCCTTAGTGTATCTCGAATTGTTATGTGCGATTCGTCCAATCAGACCCAAATCTGCACATTGACTACTTCATAAACTTCAAACAACTAACATCGTTAAGATGCCTCTATGGTTCCCTGCTAGCTACCAGGTTATATATATATATATATATATATATATATATATATATATATATATATATATATATATATATATATATATATATATATTTATTATATTTATAATTTTATATATGTGTGTGTGTGTGTGTATTTACATATGTAACCTGTAGTAGCAAGTAGGGACTATATATGGCACTATAATATTATATATATATAATTCTTAGGGTAAATTGCATATATATATATATATATATATATATATATATATATATATATATATATATATGTGTGTGTGTGTGTGTGTGTGTGTTATTATGTGTGTGTGTGTGTGTATGTATATATATCACATTTATATGTTTGAGCTCGTATATATTTATAAAGATTCAAGATTATTTAAATTTCAGTCTGATAGTTGATTGGGACATTCCAGTAACTTAGTAAACGCCATACGAAAAAGTTGCAGAACTGAAACGCAGAATAAATGGAAACTGTACTTCTTAATGCGAAACAACCTAAATAGTAGGGAGCTGGACTACTGCCCGCATTGTAATGGAAGTACAGCTTTCTGGATACTGTATCGATTTACACAATGGTCAGAGATGTGTGAACTATACAGTAGTCCAGTTACCATTTAGACATTAAGAAAAAATGTTTGTTTTGAGCTAAAAGACACAGTAGTTAGTGTGTACGAATTGCCCTCGTAAGGAAACCTCGTTTGAGTAGGACTGCATTCCTGTCAGTCCTGGACTTCGCCTGCATGGACAACGCCGAAAGAGGGGGGAAAAATCCTGGAGCTGAGTAAGAATACGAAAGCGAATGATATTCACTTTTCCTTTTGGCATTATCCAAAATGGCCAATGGGGAGAAAAAGGCGCCTCCTGTGTTTTCATATCCAGAACAAGCCAACCGGAAACGGTAAAACAATAAAACTTCCAGAGTGACTGACGGTATCTTTGGCGGGATGTCGGCCCGAAATTTCTGATCCCCTTCGCCCTTCCCTCTCCCCTTCCATCACAACGCCCCCCCTCCTCTTTTCTTTCCCTAGTTTCTCCCCCACGCCCCCAGACTGCCACACTTTGTCCCCTATGCAACTGTCTTTTCCTTTCTCTTGTCTTTCCTGACGTCCCTCTGGCCCTGTTTTCTGCTACTTCTCTTTTTTTCTCATCTTCCTCCTTTTCATTGGTACATGGCATCCTACCGTTTTTCTTGCTTTCCTTAACTTTCCCTCTCTCTGTCTTACAGTTTTGTAAAAATCCTTTAAACTACTAAAGAGTTTTCCCATAGATCCACAGTAACTAATATCTCTTAGATACCATGTGTTCTTTTATTTACTAAAAACCAGTATCCTTCTTCTAAATTACACTTATGGTTTTCGTCCTGTTTTGTTTTTTAGGAGTTTAGTTATTTATTATTCGTAGTTCTTGAAACTGAGCAATGCCCCTGCAGTGTTTTTACAAATATAATTTGTCGTTTTGTTATAATCGTAATTTCTGATCACGGCATTACAAATTATAAAAATATACTGGAGGAATAAAATAACATCGAGTGCAAGCAAAGAAAAATAAAATTAAAATGTGGAAACTCGCCTTTTCCTCTATCCCAATATATCGTCGCCTTCTTTTCAATTTATTAACATTTTATTGTCCATGAAGTTATGTTTACAGACTCTCCCAGAGCTTGTAATTCTTTTCATTTCAAGTTATTTCTCTATAATTTACTAGTCCACCTTGCTTTACCTTTACCTTCGTATTCAAATGATATATTACATTCATATGAAATTTGTAATGACATCCCATTATTTGCATTACTATTTTCTAAGTTGTATTTTCGTACAAAGTCTTTTTGTTTAAGGGGCCATTTATTGCATACCGTACATGGCATACTTTAAGGGATCATCGATTGCATTCTTATATGCCACTTATGAAGTTGTTTGGTCATATCTTGCACTTTCATAAGTTGCTCTTTTTTTTGAGGAGGAAATTTTTGCATTCATATGCATGCCTTCTCTAATTCTAAAAGGTCATATCTTGCGTTTTAGTATGTCATTTTGCATGATACTATTATTCTTGTTTTTCTTACTGACTTCAATGTAGTTATTTGTGGTATTTAGCAATAGTTAAGATTCATATGTACTTCCTTATTGTTTCATCTTTAATTTTTGGGGTTTTAGCAAGACTTACAGCGATTTTGTGAAGAACTTTGTTTTCATTCCCCTGTGCGGTTGACATGAATTTTGTTTTTCTCTCAATTCAAACATGTACTATGGCTACAGCTGTATTTTTATTTCTGTTTGGTTTTATACAATGATGTGAATGATTCGTTGACTTTACTCTGATAATGGCATTATACAACCACGAAGTTAAGTATATCAGAAACAAATTCCTCTTGTTCCTCGAAGATCATCGATGTAGATAATACTGCTTCATTGATAGGTCATGTAATGGATTTGTTTTGGAGAAACAGTGTGACGTATCTTGATATATTACAGATCTCCAAAATCTATAAAGCCCTGTGTCGTGGGACGCCATCTATAGAACATTATATTATTAGGTAACAGATGGCAAAGGAAGGAGACTATCATTGAGAATGGCAGGACCTCTAAATGAAATAAGAGTTTTCTGTAACGTAAAAACGTTTTGCATATTGCATCGCTATTGAGTTCAACTCAAATAGAAATTTTGCTTCAGCATTGTTTTATTTCTCAAAGTACGATATATAACGCTGAGATCCTTCAAACATAATCTCATTTACTTGTATATAACATTTCATTTTTTCTCACTTAACTGAGCGACTTGTAAATGTTTGTTTGCCTTGTTGGGCATTATAATTTTGGCTGATTTGTCTTTGTTGTATGTATGGTTGACATTTGGGAGACATCATGAAAATTTATATAATTTAACTTCAAACAAATGAAGTGGCCACTCGTTGTGCTCAACGAAATCTTATTGTATTTACACAACACTAGATTCGGTAAGGGGAAATGATCCTTGCAGTAGAATTTGTGTCTATCGCCCAATGCAGTAAGCTTGAAGGAGTCTTGAGAGAAATTAAGCTGATAAATATTGCCCACTCGAAAGATAGATTGCGTCCTCTCGATGCATTTTATAAGCCAGTCAGATTTTGTGAAGCGAACTTCCAATTTCGTTAGTCAAATTTTTTTATTTACGGAGATAGATTTGACGGATTTTAGGTTGATAAAATTATTGTTTTCACGTTGATTTTTGTGTTAAGTTTAAATTTAAGAAAGTGTTGTTACTTTAATTCTTTAAAGGAATCTACTTAGCATTTTTGCAGATAAGTAATTTTTTTTATAACTTCAACTCCTATAAATCCATAGTTAAAGGCTGTGAATTTGGTTACACTCCACCTCCTCCTCTCTCTCTCTCTCTCTCTCTCTCTCTCTCTCTCTCATTATACCTCCGTTTCATTTTCTATGTATAAAATTTCCTGCTCAGATTTTTATTTGGAAAGAGGTCTATTGTCTTGCTACAGTATCCCAAAAATTCTCCGCCTCTCTCTCTCACTTCCTTCACCTCCATCTTTTCTTCCGTTTCGGACTTCCATCCCCTTTTCAAAAATTCAATCCCTACCCTTTCCCTCCTCCTCCTCCTCCCTCTCCCCTCACTCCCCTCCCCAAGTCCCAACTTTTGTACGTCGGTGCGTCTTTATTCACTCCGATTCTGGAAGTAAAAGTTTGGATTTCCTTTTCTGTTTATTTTTATTATTTTCTCTCAGACTCTGAGGAAGGGAGAGGAACTGTTTCTCTTCTTGGGAGCTGTAAAGCGAAGTTCATTATGAAGTGCATTATTAATTTTTCGCTTGAAGGTTTTTCTCACTTTTTTTTTTTTACACATTATGTTCGTTTGAGGTTGTCGTATCACCTCTTCTCGATTTTTATTCTGGGGATTTCAGCTTTCCTCATCATTTTAGTCATGATTCGCTTGTTTCTTCGCTTGATTTTCATCCCATTTTGTATGTTTTCCTTATATCATTATTTTCTCCATTTATTTATTTCTTATCTTTGGGCTCATTATATATATATATATCTATATATATATATATATATATATATATATATATATATATATATATATATATATATATATATATTATATATATATAAATATATATTTTGGATATGTGTATATTTATATATATTTCATATATATGTTCTATATATATATGTATATATATACATATGTATACATATATATGTTTGTATGTAAATATATAATATATATATATATATATATATATATATATATATATATATATGTATATACATACATACATATACATGCATACAGTATTTCACTGATGATGATAAGTTTCAGAATTATCTTTTCGTAGAGGCAGATAGTTTACTAGAACAGCTTAACCTCACTCCAATTTAAAATGTGACCACTGCTACTCATATACAGTATGTTAAAATCCTGGACCGTCACTTACTGATCGCATGTATTCTCAGATCTTTGTGATGGATATATATATATATATATATATATATATATATATATATATATATATATATATATATATATATATATATTATATATTATATATATATATATATATATATATATATATATATATATATATATATATATATGTATATATATATATATGTGTAATGCATAGGTATATTAGAACATTGTTTATGCTATGATTGAGGGTGTAGTCGAGATGGTCATAGAAGTTATAGGTGAGAAGATATGCTTAATTTGAACAGCTTTCCAGATTAATGAAATGTCGCTTTAATATTTTTGGGTCAGTGTTGAAAGAAAAGATTCTCTTCCCCCACAGTAATTGTCTTTATTTCGAGCCTGACAGAGGTAATAATGTTTGGTGTTTGTCTTCAAAACCGAAAAAGAAAACTCTGCCTTCTTTATTAAGTTGTAGAAGTGTTTTCATTCTACATCCAGATCGATCGGTGCACTCGCCCTTTTCTGAATAGCTCTCTCTCTCTCTCTCTCTCTCTCTCTCTGAATAGCTCTCTCTTTGTGCGTGCGTCTTTGTTCACTTTATTTCTGTTTTTTTCTCCCACCTCATCTCCTTAGCGACATAATACCTTGTTATTGGAGGTGAGGAATGGGGGTGTTGGGGGCGGGGCGGGGTCCAGGGATTAACTAGCATCGTAAACACGTTTCATGATTCTAACGAGTACCATTTTGCACGTGTATGAAAGTCGTTCCGTCCCGGCTCCTTTTGAAGGGTGTGACTGTGACCCACCTATTCAAAACCGCCCCACACACCCACACCCCCACACATCCGCGCAGAGACTTTGCCCACTTAGGCTCTCCTCACCTCTCCAGTTCCCCTCAGCTTGAGGGGTAAAAGGGGTTATTACAAGTGGCCTCTCAGTTGTGTCTGAAATCACCCGCCATATTCACTAACGGGATTTTTGTATTTATTCATCCCCTTGCACTTTAACTCTGCCACCGAGGAATTGTTTGGTACCTCTGATGATCTGGCAAAAGGCCCAAATTTTGCAGATGTCACGTGCTTAGGCTTCTCTGATCAATAGGCAGGAAAGAATAAAAAAGAATAAAGAGAAAGGAGGCGCCCGGTTCTCTGTTTGTTTGATGATTGTAACAGCACTGCTTCACGTGAGAAAGGACTCTCTCCCTCTTTCTCTCTCTCTTCATTAACCAGCCCCTCACCAACCTTCACCTCAAAGTAAACATCGAGCGGAACATGTTCCGGACAAGTCTGGAACATGACCATAAGGGCAGTAACAGGCAGTTCGTATGCAAATACCTTTTGTCTAATGCAATCATTTATCTCACTTACGTCGGAACAGTTCATTTATTTAGTAAGGAAAGTGTAATCATTATTTAGTGAGAAAAGGTAAAAAATATGAACCCTTTGTGAAAGAAGAGCTCGAATTGGATTTTTTTTTTTTTTTGCAGATAAAACAGTCAAACAAAATGAATCTTTGTAGCACGGTTTTTAATGTTTGTCTAGGGTCTAGAGGAGAGGAAAATCGAAGAATTTAGTAATTGTTTATATTAGTGATATATAATCTAGAGGAGAGGAAAATCGAAGAATTTAGCAATTGTATTTTATATTAGTGAGGTTTGTTTGGCTAGTAATATAGAGGAGCATTTATATATAGCCTATCTGTGGATCATATACCTAACTATTTATTTATATTTTCTATAACTGAATCACAAAATATGAATGCCTTCCTATTTGGAATAAATGAAATCTCAAACGGCAGGAGTGAGGTTGCCTTTTAGTCAACCATGACAAAGAAAGAAAGAGATTTCAGCAGTGCAGAATAAAACCATGCTTCACTATCGGAATCGGTTTTAGGCTGAGCAGGGGATGCTGAAATGTGCAGAATTGTCCTTTCACCACATTAAAACTGCCACAATCACCACTATCTTTTGGATAGCTCAGGTATGAAATTCCTCACAGTAACCAGTTAATATTTTTTAGACATTAGCAAAGAACCCATCTCTGTTGCATAAATGAAGATTATGGAGATCACAAAATAGAAAAGAATGCGTACCTGGAATCCACTGGCCGAGTAATCCACAATTGAAAAGAAGTGCTGTATGTAGACCGATAATACTGAGGTCTTTTCACAAGAACTGATTAGAGAGACAAACAGAAGTGACAATTGCAGAAAAAGATTTAGGAAGACAAACAGTGTGACACTCAGAGAAGCAGGGACAAGACATGACCTAAAAGATTATTCAGCTGATTAATCTGATTAAATCATTTACAGTGAAACTGGATCCACCAAAAAAACTGTTATAAAAGAACAACTTGAAATTAATTAAACATACAGCAACATCTTGGTGAGAAGAATACTGTTAGTTTAGTTCTCTGGAGAAAGCAGGAAGAGGAAAGAAACCTAAAAATACAAGCAGAACAGAAACCTGTTTTGATATATTAAAAAAAATATGAATATTAAAACATACGAGTTGGTATAGACATAATTATATATATGCCATTACATTTACACAGATCTAATGAATGGAATTTAATCTTTTTGTGTCATTTCAAGACTGAGCATGAACCTTTTAGCCCCTAAATCAACTAGGGGTGAGCAATAAAATACTGCATAGTTTAGTGGTTAAGCAGTAGGTATGTTTTTCTTTCGGGCACGGTTTTAATGTTTGGAGCGCCAGGGTATTTATTTCCTATATATTTATATATATATATATATATATATATATATATTATATATATATATATATATATATATATATATAACTGAATCACAAAAATATCGAACGTGATGAATATATAAGTAAAGACCAAATCCATGAAGGAAAAAGAAACAATGGAATACTGCCAGGCCTTTCGACTTCTTGTCCTGTACTGAGCAGACTGAAGAAATATAAAATAAGTTAGCAAAGAAATCTCGTATAAATGACGGATGGAGATCACAAAGGAAAAAATACGTCCCTGGACTCCAACACAATTGAAGAATTAGTAGACCTACCAAGCAGGGTTAAATATTTGAGAGGTTTTACAAAAGATTAGGCCCAACAGTTCAGAAGCAGGGACAGGACACTTAAAAGATTATTCAAGGAAGGTGACTGACCACCAAAAATTTTATAAAAGAACAACTTGATAATTCTCCTTTTGGTGAACAATAAGTTTTTGCAAGGTGAATATTTAAAAATATATATATATATTAAACATACGAGTACATAGAAAATATATATAGGGTAAATAATTTACAATAAAGTGTTTTGTGTCATTCTTGAATATTTTACTAATACAGGGGTCCAAATAATATTTAAGGACCATTTTGTATTTTGGGACTAAAATATTTTCCCTTATTTTTCGTTTTCCATTTTTATTTTTTTTATTTTAGATGCGTCACTCAAAACCGAGTACCAAATTAGACCTAGGTTTTATTGCCAAGTCGCGAAATTTTCCTGGACTGCTTTGGGTTGGAAATTGGAAATCATTATAGGTGTCGTTAACTGGAACCGGTGAAATCAGGTGGAACTGCAAGAATTGGCACTGTTATTTGCCTGGTTGCTTTCGTCCCAGCAGTGGTCAGGACCCTTCTCATCTGATAATGCTGTACAGCGCATGCGCTGACAACTTTTTTTCATTTTTTTAACCCAATTTGACGAATGCTCTTGTTTTCTTACACATACCGGCGAAATGTTTATGATAGTTAAATTAGTCTTTGCTCTGACACATCATACATGTAAGTTTTTATTTGGTTTTCCGATTTCCGAATGATTTTCCTGGAAATCATATACTGAGCATGCCCTTTGTATTTTAGGATTTTGTAACTATTTGTCACTACGGTACATATTGACGAGACTGAAGATACTGAGCTTTGGCACTTCGGTGGTTTCTGTTCAACTTCATCATCAACCTGTAATTATTACTGTTATTGCTATTATGTTGTTGCTATGATGTTTTAATAACGGTCTTAAAAAAGGTCATAACGTAGCCAGTATTTTAACGGATAGATTTATCGAATTTCTGTTATTAAATAATAATAATAATAATAATAATAATAATAATAATAATAATAATAATAATAATAATAATAATAATAATAAAATAGAGGATCTGATCTTGTTTGTCCTCCCCCGGGTGACAGTAGGGGAGACATGACATGCACCCTCCTCATGCAAACCTGTTTGTCCGCCCCGGGTGGGGGCTGGGTAGATAGGGGTCGGGAGGGCAGGGGAGTCAGCAGCCCCGGGTTCCAGCGGCATGCGCCGAAAAAGCCTGCAATAATACACACACATACATAATAATAATAATAATAATAATAATAATTCATCACTGGGTACTATAATTATTCTTGGGATTCCTAAAGACTGAAATTCTTGTACCACGAAAAAGCCAATCAGTGATGAAGTTTGCACTAACCTCTGGCGTTGCATGCGTAGATCAAACACCATTTCGACAGCTCACTGGAATCTCATGTTTCCTGTTCGTTTTTGTTTTATCAGAACACATCTTTCTGATTTCGTCACTTTATTTGGCTATAAAAAGGTATTTTTAACTGCTCTGTCTATTCACCTTTTTGAGAAAGCATTGCATCCGAACGGAAAGTATATACGAAAACCTACTTGCCAGTTGGGGTTCGCGGTTTATACTTAGGTTTGAGTTAAGATAAATTTAACCAGAACTGAGCTGGAAACAGCTCTCTAGAGAGGGCTGGGCCTGAAGGATTAAATTTTACTTGGCTAAGAACCAATTGGTTACCTAGCAACGGGACCTACAGCTTATTGTGAATCCGGAACCACGTTATACTGAGAAATGCACCAGAAATAGAAATTGGCCAGCCGGAGACTCGAACTCGCCTAGTAGAGTGCTAGCCGGGAACTCACCGACTCATCCAACGAGGAACTGTCAGGTTTGAGTAGGGTGTTAGTCCCTATAGAAGGCTTCATCCTTCTTGAGCAAAAATTTGATTCTAAACCTAATACTACTATATAATCTGTTCTTAAAAGCTTATAGAAAATACTTTTCATATTCCTGATTTGAATATTTGTAAAAAAAAAAAAAAAAAGGGGGGGGGAGTGGGATTAGGGAAACGTGTTTCCAATTTTTCTGAGGGGAAGCTTCTGAAGGTGACAAGAGACCAACATCCTAATCTGTTTGAGGCCTATTTACTTAATATCAGAGCCGCCTTACTCTATCGGACTGAAAGCCATCCTTTTCTTCAAGAGTTATGTGCCCCTTTCTCTGGATATACGAATGTTTTTTTTTATACTTTATATATTTCCCCAAACGGAGTTCTTTCAGCATTTTCTATGGTTAGTAAGATGGCGGCAAACGTTTTTCATACATCATAGGACCTCTAGTAACATTTTGATAGAGGATAGAAGATATCCTTACTAATGTGTTTTTCGTGGCCTCCCACATGAAAAAAAAAGCACTAAGACGAATGAACAGAATATTTTTTATAATCTTGTGTAATCAAACATAATATTTATTATGTTTCCTTTATGTCACCATAAAGAAAGCTTCGACCTATTTCTTTATCTTAGAGAGAAAAGAACTTTGGAAAGTCGAAACAAAAATTTGTAACACTTCTTTTGCACCTGAAATCAGTAGAAATGGAGATCAATCGAATGACGCCTGTAAAAACCAGTTCTGCATCAATACCTTCCAAAGCTCAAGTAATTGTTCCTGATGTGAAGATAATCTTTTAAGGGCAGTCTGCTCATCGAAGGGGGCAAACACCATGAAACTGTCGTCCTGCGATGCAGATAGCACTTAGACATTGCTTATTATTCGTTCCATTAAGTCAAGAAGGAAATCATCTTCCGAAAGCGTTGCCAATGTTTACTTTTCATCATTTCCTCTGCAATACTCTTTTTAATGGTCCTTTTATCTAAATAATAACAGCAGTACTAATAATAATAATAATAATAATAATAATAATAATAATAATAATAATAATAATAATAATAATAAAAGTAAACCGCTTTTCATGATTATTTTTCCAAATGTCAGGTTATTTTATTCTTACTGGCCAAGCGATTTCGGACAGGTTTGTACCAGTTTATATTTACCAGACAGTTGCTTTAGTGAATGCCTCAGTAATTCGTGGGGGATTCAAGCTTAAACTTTTTTTAATCTTTACAGCTCTATTTTTCAATTGAACATTACGTATTACGCGTTAGTTACGCACCGTCGGTCGTACTTACGTAACCTGAGTTGTTACTGATTACAAATGACCTGTTATTATTTTGTCTGTTGTAAGAGGCATTAGAAGACTTTACTGAGGTCAAAGCACCAAAGTTATCATTTCTCTACGGTGGGTCTCATATTAAGGTATTTAATTGGCCTCTTGAGTTTGCTCAGAATCCGAACTGTTTTTCTTCGGTCTTCAGATTCTGCCTGTCATGTCTTTCAGTCCGCCTTATCTGTCATCCGCGAGCTTACCCGGAGGCGGTACTGTCCATTTCATGAATTCCCGTTTTCCCTAATTTTTTAGCTTAAACAAACTCCACACAGTTCTCACTTCCAACTCGCCTTTTTATCGTTCTTGTACTTACTCAAACTCCGTACTGTTACTCTTCATCTACTATTTCCCTTCTTTCATGGGCTTACTCCAATTTCAACTTGTTCTTTCTCACAATTGCGTTGTTCTTAATACTCGAGTATAGTCAAACTTCACATTGCCATTGCCCCTTCCTTCAGTTTTTGGTATTTTCTTGTTTATAAGTTTAATCTATCTCTGCACTGCCTTTTCCTTTAAATCCAGTTTTTCCTCCTCATGGGCTTACTCAAACTCTACACTATCTATCTAATTCTTAAAATCCTGTTTCTTCTCGTTTCCGAGCATATGGAAACTGGTATATTTTTCATTCGTTTCCAGTTTTCCTCGTTCTTGAGCTTCCTTAAAGTGACCATTGTCTCTCGCTTGTTCCCATTCCTCCCCGTTCTTTGGACTTCTTGAATTCTATGCTGTACTTCCCTCTCAATTTCCCCCATCCCCATGTTAGTGAGCTTTACTCATTCTTTGAACGGTTCTTTCTTTCAGTAGCTGTAATTTCCTCGTTCTGGGCCATATTACTCAGGCTCTGCGGGCTTTTGTGTTTAGCCCCATTTATTTATCGTTCTTCATCCTTTCCAGATTTGATACCGCCTTCTTTTGTTTTCTGTAAAAGAAAACTTTTGAGATGGTTATATGTCTGTCCGTCCGCACTTTCTTTTTCTGTCCGCCTTCAGATTTTAAAGACTACTGAGGCTAGAGGGCTGCAAATTGGTATGTTTATCATCCACCCTCCAGTCATCAAACATACCAAATCGCAGCTCTCAAGCCTCCGTAGTTTTTATTTTATTTAAGGTTAAAGTATAGCTAAATCAAAGTCCTTCAAAAGAAGGCATCATGACCATAAAAATGGGAACAAGCGAAGAAGAAGAAGAAGAAGAAGAAGAAGAAGAAGAAGAAGAAGAAGAAGAAGAAGAAGAAGAAGATGATCGTGCTTCTGCCACTGCTATAGGTGCCAACAACACACGCCACCAACGGACTGTGGCTGAAAGTTTCATGGGCCGTGGCTGAGAGATTCATACAGCATTATAGACTGTACAGAAAACTCGATTGCGACGAAGAAACTTCGGCGCATTTTTTACTTGTTGTATATCAGTTCCCGTATCTCTGACGTCCTGAGCTTGCTTGAACTCATAAGCTGTCATTCTTTCAATTTCAGTTTTTTCTCTTTCTCAAGCTTTCCTCAATTCGGCAGAGTGCCTTCAGTTACAGTTTGCACGAAGTCGTGAACTGTCCTTTCTGTCACTCCACCTTTTACGTGTTCCTCACAATAACAGATGATAAGATATTGTCCTTCTCCCTTCAGAATGTCTAACCATTCTACCTAGTCTTCCCACTCGTGATTTTTCTGATTTTAGCTCACATAGCTAAGGGTCATGCTTGTGTATATATATATATATATATATATATATATATATATATATATATATATATATATATATATATGTATGTATATGTATATATACATAGAGTATAGTATATATATATATATATATATATATATATATATTACTAGCTATACTAACCTGGCACTACCCGGGAAAATTATGAATGACAGTCTATTACTAGGGGAGGGAAGAGGGAAGGGGTACCTCGGAAAAGAGGGAAAATGAGGGGAAAGGGGAAGGCGAGGGAAAGGTAAGAGGGAGGGCGATGAGAAGTGAGGAAGGGAGGGGAGGTGAAGGGAGTGGAGGAGGAAAGGAAAGGGGAGGGGAGGAAAAGAAGGGGGAAAGGGAAGGGAGGGCGAGAAGGGAGGGTGAGGGGAAGACATAGGGGGAGGGAAGGGGAAGGGGAAGTCACGTTCTCTGTTCCTCTATCAGAAGAGTATGAAAAGCATCTCCGCTGAACAAATACAGTAAGTAAAAAGTATTGTATTTCTACAATTCGCACTCAGGTGTGTCTTGCGTTTGTATGTGTTTAGGGGGGACAAGAAGGTCTGTCTCCCTTGCAACAATAGACGGGCCTACCCAGCCTTAGGTATGTAGTGAAGCGTTGTTGCCAAAACACTCGATAGTTATTATTATTCCAAACCTCATTCAAACAGACTTTATAATGAAACACCCCATCGTGACACTATGAAGTAGTCACTGTAACGAATTCTGAAGGTAAAAACGAAGAAGAAACGATTAAATTAATGAGGATATTTGCATTTGAGTGAAGGGAAAAAAGGGAATACTGTCATCCATCTTGCATGTCGGGTTGAGCTAGCACCTACTACGTATGCAGGTATGAGGAAGACAAATGTTATGCATATGTGGTTAGGGAGAGTCTTTGAACATGCTGGTTTGGGTTCATGGCTTTATAGCTATGAAATATGATTTGTAACGAAGCCAAGAATGTTTAATTTAGCAATACAATCAAGCAATGAGGTAATTATCATAAGTTATGATCAAAATTCACACAAATTCTGATAAAAAATTTATGTTTTAGTGGATTTATTTTTGCAAGTTAATCATACGTCTGACAACGCCAGGAAGAAAACCGGAGTGCTCAGGCGAAAAATGACCATTAACCCATAAAGCACCTTAAGGAAAACCTGATGGAACTGGTAAAAACGAAAATTTCATTCAGTTTGTCTGTGTTTAATGTCTGTCAAGGGGGTAGAGTTGATTTTTAGTTATAACCTCTGGGGTCACATAGACCATGTCAAATTTTGCCTGGCCCTCTCAAACAGTTTGGATTTTTATAGCGACAAACATACAACATTAATTTATATATATATATATATATATATATATATATATATATATATATATATATATATATATATATATATATATATATATATATATATATATATATTAATATATATATATATATATATATATATATATATATATATATATATATATATATATATATATATATATATGTGTGTGTGTGTGTGTGTGTGTGTGTGTGTGTGTGTGTGTGTGTGTGTGGGTATTTATATATGTAAAAAGTTAAATCGATGTTAGAGGATATTAGTGACTTCATATTTGTCGTTATAAAGAAAACTTATTTGTATAGTCATACAATGCATGCTTGTCTTCCATCCGTAATTCGTCTTTATTTGTTATCAGGTAATGAAATGTAATTTATGGTATAATTATATGTATTTACTGAATTTCCTGTTCCCTTTAACATGCTCGTTATTTCTTTTCTTTGATTTATCCACACCAAGTGTCTTGGGTTTTCGTCTGTCCACTTTTCTCTTGTTCATTAACACCATATTTCTTGTGTCGCTTCCCAGTTACTCTTCCTTCCTCTACACCTTCCGCGCCTTCCACACTCACTTTTCATTTCCCATTCTTTCTATCCTTTTAGACGTCCCCCCTTACACCTCTTCGCCTGCCGTCGTACAAAACCCCTCTATTCCCCGACCCCCTTCTGGCGTGGCACCTACCGTCCCCCTCGGCGTCCCTCCCCTGTCCCTTCTCCTGTCTGCCTGTCTGAACATTCATGGAATATTCAAACTCACTTGACCGCACAACATGGGGAATAAATTTCCATAAACAGCGAAAACGCGTGCCGGAGCCCGGACGCCAGAACATCAAGTTGATTGTATCAGCTGTCCTTTACCGACTTAGTCAGGGATGCTGCCTGCAACTTTAGAACACTCCTCCTACTACACCGCTCTCCACCCCATCCCCACCCCACAAGCTTTCTCTCTCTCACTCCTTAGCCTTTTTTGCCATTTTTTTTTACGAATTTTAGCCATGGATGCTAGTAGGGTGGTTATAAGGGATAGGGGGTCAAGGAGATGAGGGGGCGAAATTTTCGGGGGTGGAGGAGAGAAGAGGGATGATAGTTGTTCTCATTTGGGTCGAAAGAAGGGGACTGGG
>NC_089792.1:39046638-39069138 GCF_040412425.1 Macrobrachium rosenbergii | reverse complement strand
TAAACCACAAAATTAATTAATATATCATTCACTGTACCTTTGTATCACCAAACACCCAAGGAGATTTATATTGATAAGTGCAATCACTCAACCCGAATTCGGAAGCGGGCCCTTCGATTTTGGTTTAAATATGGTGATAAGCAGCCGACTTGACCATTCAGCTCTCTAGAGAGAGTAAATGTTGATATCGAGCCTGTTGCACATATTTTTGTCGAATTTAGATTTTACTTGGAACCGATATCATCCTATGCCCCCATGATTACCTGGAACCGATGTCAACCTATGTCCTCCAAGATAACTGATTGGTAAAGTTTGTAACTCTAGGCTAATTATAAAATGTTTCAGTTATAGACACGTTAATTTTGTACACAAATATTTAGCGACAAATATCACCTGATAACGAACTCTTAAAAAAGTTCACCTGCCTCGCCAAGATTCTAACCTGAGCTATTGGTTTAGGTACATTAATAGACCAGTCGACGAAAAATTCTGCTATCAAGAGAGACAAAGTTGATAGCGACTCTGCTTTACATATTCCTATCATATTTATGTTGTGCATTTAGAATTAATATCAGCCCTACCACCATGATGCTAATTGGTAAGTTTGTAACACTTGGCTAATTACAGTTTTATCACTTGTATCCTCTTGACTTTTTCTTTTGATAAATATTAAGTCACAAACATTACTTAATATCGAATCCACTATACAGTGGAAATAAATTATATCAAATGGTAATTGTAAAGTGATATTGCTTTTTCTATGGCCAGTATTTGAACTTGGAATATTCGTTCACATACAGAAAGAACCTTCGACCTCGGCCATTTCGGTTATCAGGAGATATAGAAGTGGATATCAACTCTGTCGTACTTATTCCTAGTAGAATTCAAGTTCTGCACTTAGAAATCGATATCAGCACATCTCTACCATGACAGCCGAATTGTTAGTTTGTAGCCTTGTTTAGTTAGTGAAGTTTAATCAATTTATACACACGTCCTGTTTTTCTAGTTAAAAAAATTAAGCTGCATATATGACTTAAATACCAAATTCACTAAATTTTGGGAATAACTTACTCCATAGGGAATTATAATGGAATAGTGCATATCCCAGCCAGGATTTGAGCCTAGGTCTTTGTTTAGATGCAGTGATGGATTACATGACCAACTAGCTATTAAGAGAGATAATAGATTGATATTGACTGCTGTACAGAATCTGAATCTCACAGGAAAACCACTTTTTTTAGCCCTTGAGTGAATGAATGGGCATTTAATTATTAAATTAGGGCTCCGAAGCCGGTGAAACATCATGTGAATTACTTTTTCGTCATCATTTTAAGAGATCATTTTGGCAAAGCCCCAAGAGGAATGGACTGATATGTTGCTTTCTCCTGGAAGGTCCAAACAAAACCCAGGCCAAAACAGTCTGACGAAAGAATAGCAGTCCTTAGTGTTACTGAATCACAGCCATCTAATTTACAACTCAATGTAAGCATCCGCAGATCTTTAAAACCAACCTTTATAATTGTCTTTACGTAGAATTTTTCAGCTTACCCATGCCTAGAGTACCGCGTCTGTTTCCTCGAATGTTCAGTATACTGGCATTATACGGGTAGATAAGAGGAACCAAACTAATAAGTTCCCAAAATATAGTGACTAACTGGGTACTTAATAGCATTTGGCCAGAAGTATGTTTCTATGAAAATGTATGTTTCTGAAAAACAGTATGTTTCTGAAAACAGTTACAGAAACTATCACCCGGATGACAAACACTGCGCATTTTACCGAAAATTACCCAGTTTATTGTCCAAATGTACAAGTAGTCAAATCATGTCAGTCAGCCTTATCATAGTTCGTCTTTTCTGTTACTCGCGCGAGCTATTAGTCACGTAATATTTCCGCTACGAGCTCGCCTGTTATTATTTAAGAGTAATGCACTAGAAAATAACAAGAAACTGGTCGATAATGATGGAACTGGAATTTTTCGTGCCATTTTTATTTTGAATTCTGGATTATATACAGCTAGAATGTGTGGTACGTAAATACATACGTCATATCCAGTTTACTGTCCATCAATAAATTGTCTATCATTATTCTTTATTATATTTTATCTGAGTTCAGTGTAATAAATTTCATTTATCGTTTCATTAATACACACAGACAACTAAAATCAGAAACATTTCATTATAACGGTTCATGTGTACATATAACATTACTTTTAAGGTAATTCTGTTGAGTGCTCAACTCTGGCTGTTGCAGGCGAAGGAGCATGAACTTTGGAAATGATCATCAGAAACTCTGCTGATATTATTTTCTCAGCCTTTTTTTTTTTTTCTCTCAAGTAGTGAATATGACTCTGGCACCCTTACTGTTTCTAGTGTTAAGACTGGCTTGTGTTTTTGGAAACTCTTTGTTTTTCTCACGCAGCTGCTCTGCAAGAATATTAACGTTTAAACCCCGCCACTGACATTCTGATTGTTCTGATTAAGTCTGTGATTTGATCCCACAAGTTCCATGGAAATTTTTGAGTTATCTTTATTTTTATGTGCTGCCATAGGTCGTGTGTCTTTCTCGTTCTTACGATATAACCTAGCCATTGTCGACTGCTTTTTCAAACTTTTATCTCTCATCAGTCATGGATCAGTCATTTGTTAGGTGTGCTGTGTATAGCGTAGCCAGCAAATCTTTCGTAAAATAAACATTCTGTTGCAATCTTCGATACACATAGTGCTGCAGTGTCGTGTGCGCTAGCGGTTGAAGTCGGTGGTGTTATTTTTCTTGTGAATATTTGACAACTTTCAAATGTCTGGGCATAGAGACAAAATCACAGACTCCTTTTAGTTTCATCGCAGACACTTTCCGAAGATGCAGTTGACATTGACTTTTTAATGCAGACAAACATTAGTGGTGTTCTGTTTCATCATAAACTTAGCAAGAAAAAATCCTTTCTGTAGCTATGTGTTAGCGAATCCAAAGGAACTTTTTCTCGAGTCAGTGCATTCTACAAGTCAGTGCGTTCACAACCACGGCAAATTCTGAATTTTATAAATTTAAAGATTCAGAAAAGTTGGTTTCATTCTACCACCACTGATAACTTGGGCATTTCCTCTAAATCTAGTGTTAACTGGAAGGAATCTCAATAGCGAAGCGATAGGAGTTATTGTTCGAACATCAGCACTGTTGGGGGCGAGAAGGTGATTTGGGAGATAGAAGAAACGTTTACTGTATATTGAAGGTAGGATTGTAGCAGACTGCTAACCAAACAAGAAACGTTTATTGTACATTGAAGGTAGGATTGTAGCAGACTACTTATCAAACAAGAAACGTTTATTGTATATTGAAGGTAGGATTGTAGCAGACTACTGACCAAATAAGAAACGTTTATTGTACATTGAAGGTAGGATTGTAAAGAGACTATTGATCAAACAAGAAACGTTTATTGTATATTGAAGGTAGGATTGTAGCAGACTACTGACCAAACAAGAAACGTTTATTGTATATTGAAGGTAGGATTGTAGCACACTACTGACCAAACTTGTGCATAAAAGGAAATGTTTTAGGGAGAGAGTGCAGCTTAATTCCCATTTTACAGGAATATATTCATCCTGGTTCTCTTATGTACATAGCTGGACAGGCTGTTTACCATACCTTTTAGTGCTTAGGTTTACGGATTCCTTGATCAGTTACTCAGAAAATTTTGTAAATCCTAGTAAAATTTAATTTTTCAGCAGAAATGTTATAAAAAGAACATTTTTTCAGACTAACGAGATAAAAACAAGTAATACAGAAAACGCTGTAGGTCAGTTAGTTTGGGAAGTATTAAAAGGGCAAAGATCACGTAGGGTGACCGAGTCAAGAAGAATTGTGACTGGGAGTTATGAAATTGAGGCTGTCAAGCGAAGCATTGAGGGCACGTTTCTGCCATTCAGCTCAAGACAGTGAAAAGGGGGAGCTGGAGTGGTTGGACAACAAGATAAAGTGACAGAGAAAATAAAGAGAATGAAGTGCAAGGATCTAAAGGTGAACTGGGGAAAAACTCACAGTTGCACGAGTTAACAGTTAGAGGTGTATATCACGGCTAAAGAAATGAAGTGGAGTGAGATAAAGCAAAAGGCTGAAATGTGGCTTCAGCTATGGCTGATTGGACGCTGCTGATACAGCTTAGTAATGCCTGCAGTACACACGTGAGGCGCACTGGTGGCGCTATCCCCGTACATGGCCTGTCTGGGTGGACCCAACTCCCAAAGTAAGTTTAGGATAGGATGACCTTCCACAAGTTATGATTTCTTTGTGCTTTATATTATGTGATTGTATTTTTCAGACTGCTTATCTTGTTAATATTCATTAGTAACCTTCAGATTAGCACCGTTTAAAGTTCAGTAAAATACCAAACAGACCATTTCAGGATTTTCTGAGAAGATATTTTTCCTTTTCCTTAATTGTAATACCTGCCTAAATAGAAGAATGCTTATCTTGACCTGAAACTGATATATCAAATCATGTTACTTATTTCTTGGGGATAATAGTACAAATTTTTCAAAGTAAAAGCTAGTTTACTTTACATATGACCTCTGTTGAAGACACGATCTCATTTTTATGAAAATATTTTTACTTTTGCAAATTTAACAAACTGCCAAAATACGCAAGTGCATAACTGGTCCTCAGATGTATCACATCATCTTTCATATAAAAGTCGTTCTATTACATGTAATTGACTCCTCCAGCCTATTTATTCTGAGAGCAGGCCTTTGCCTTTTTTTCATATTTTACAAACTATGGGTAAACACAATGTATACAGCGCTGATTGGCGCTTAGGAACCCAGCGGCTGGCTTGTTCTAATAAATACCCTTAAATGTGCTCATTTGTGCCTGTAAATAAAACTAGAATAACAAATCGTGCCTCATACTCCTTGAGGGTAATCATATAAAATATGAACTTTTTGCTTGCGTATAATTCTCTTTTGGTCTGCCAGATCTCATTTTCATAGAATAGATTTCTTTTTATTTCAAATTTAGACACTAAGCCAGAACACGGTGTTGCACATACGGGTCTGTAAAGTCAGCTCAGCAAATCGTGTCTCTGAATTGATTTATGACGATTCTTTATAGCTACCAAAAACGACTTTCTCTACTTACATATATTTTTCGTTGCCTCCTGATCTCATATATTATGAAATTAGAACTTCTGTATTTCAGAGTTTCTAACTGTGGTTAAGTGCTTGAGATAATTATAAAAAAAAAAAAATTTCTCTCTGCAATGTTAGCGCACTATGTCATAATGCTAAAGATAATTATGCTACAGCTTACCCTCTGTTTCAAATTTAACAATATGCTCCTGAGTGTTTGGGGATAATTATAAAACATGAATAGATTTTCGTCTAAGAAAAAAAGTATTCAAACTTACAAAACAATAATGCAGTTGCAAATTGTGCCCACACTCAAAGACATGGGCACAGGCAGCTTTAAGTCCACGAAATTTGCCTGCAACTAAAGACATGGCGTCAGACACTTAGCCATGAATTACTAAAACGTTAGTATATGCGGAAAAAATGACTGAACTTGTGTATTAGGTATCAGAAACTTTCGAACTGTATTCCCTAATCGAAAATTTAGCAAAAATATTCGCCAGTTATACAATTAACTAAATTAATCATCTGATTTAATTCATTTCAAGATGAAATATAATTTTAATCCGCTTGGAATAACAACACATATGGTAACTCGGTGGTATTACTTGCAACTTCTCATCTAGTTGGTCCAGAGTCCAGTTCCTCTCAGGTCTTTGATTGCTTTCACAGACAACCGTCTCCGTGAGCTAGGATTGGGGATTGTGTAGAATACATGAACCTAACTGCTGAGTCATCGGAAGCCACTGCCCGGCTTCCTAACATTTTCATGCGGGAGGAAAAGACGGTTATACGTATGTATTTTCGGTACATAGGACGTTCTACGTAAATGCATTGTCCAGCCACTTGCCCTTGTTGTTACGTATAATTTAAGTCTACGGTTGAAAGATACGTTGACTTCTTATTTAAGCCCCAAACTACTGAAACAATGGGGAGAACGAGAACTCTCTCATTTTGCTCAGCAAATTACCTATTGAAGGATATATTTGCCATTAATAACAAAACATTAAAAATTTTGGAATTTGTAACAAAATAAATAACTGTAGAGAAAAGAAACAGAGAAGAAACTAGTTAAAATCTTGAATAAATTTAAATATTATTACTTAATGTGAACGTGTACTTTACCATAGGCATATAGTTCATAATGATGTCTGTATAAATATAAACATACATACACTATATATATATATATATATATATATATATATATATATATATATATATATATATATATATATATATATATATATATATATATATATATATATATATATATATATATATATATATATATATATATATATATATATATATATATATATGTATATATATATATATACTTATATATATTAGATATATAGTGTATATATGTTTATATTTTATACAGACGTCAATATATGCCTGTAAAGTACATATTCACATTAAGTAATAATATTTAAATTTATATATATATATATATATATATATATATATATATATATATATATATATATATATATATATATATATATATATCTGCAAGTGATTTATCCCGTGGAAAGCGGAGTCTTGATAGAAAGAGTAAAACCAGTACTTGTACATAAAACATCCTTTGTTTAATTATGACCCGTTTGGTCGTTCAACTTAGGGAGGCTGTATCATGGCTCGATTTCCATCACCTTTTGTGTTTAATTGAACATATCTATTAGTCGTATCAAATTTGTCGAGGCGAAGAAATTGAAAAAGCTAGGTTTCACTGATGATGATGGGATTTCGCATGATATTGTTACTTTCAACCATTTAAATAGGGCATTGAATAACATAGAAAAAAAGAGTACTTTCTGGAGGTTTAAAGTTTGCACTTTCATATGGTAAACTTGATTTCATTGAACATTTTGTACTTTTGAAATGTTGTTTAAAAAACCGACTACTCATAAATTTTATGACCCTGACAATAGAGGTTTTCAGTATTTCAGAAGCTCCTTGAAGCATCTAGCTCACGCTACATATTTTGGTCCTCATAACGATTTTATTCATAATATCTCTAAGGAAGTGCATTCTGCTTTATTAAACTTATCCAAAGATAAATCTGTAGTGGGAATGAGACCTGATAAAGGCAACAGGGGATGTTCTTTTAAATAAAGATGAATGTTTAAGTAAGATGCAATTTATCCTTGACGATGACACTAAATTCAATTAGTTAAGGACGACAGTCTTTTAAGTTGCTCAATAAGGAGGAAAGTATTAACAGGTTCATAAGAAAGTTGAAGTCTGGCGGTGTTTTGGATGAACATACTTATAACGAGTTCACTCAACAGGCCTCTTATTTATATCTACATTTATATTATATACAAGTGTGTGGGTGTATATATATATATATATATATATATATATATATATATATATATATATATATATATATATATATATATATATATGGTCACCCACACACATGCAGCGTAGGCGTCAAGTAAAAGGCGAATCTGAACAAATATTGTCAGACGACATAACGGGAATATTTGAAGCTTGCACTACGACTTTTGATCCTTTAATCAGTAAGATAGGCTTCGGTAATAGTGAGTTTCGGTGGATGCTGGCGGGAAGTTTGGATAGAATTTGAAAAGGAGGAGTAGCCGCATGAGTGTATGTGTAGGCAGGAGCAGAGGGGAGAAGCGGCGTATTCATTAAATCCTCGTGATCCGTGCATCAGCATCTTCTTTCCGGTGTGATTGGCTACGCTCTTCTGGCGGAAGCCAGAGCCGATTTCTCGTAATCGAACATCTGTGCGTGACGAAAACCTGGAATCGTCGTCGCATCTCATTATGACATATCTCACACCCCTGACGCCTGACTTCGGCTGAGGGAAGAGGGGGCTATGCCCAATCACGGCACCTTTTTATAAAGAACTCGGCAATTAACAGACGAGATTGGACACTCGGAGAAATGGCGCCATTTAAAATTTGAACGACCATCACTCTGTTTTCCTCGACAGTGAAATAACACATAAAGAATAGTTTGCCTTATGAAGTTAGGATGAATTACAGAGGCAGGGGGAATTTCCCGATCACCCCAATTGTTCCCTCCCCGTCTGCCCTCACGAGGGGAATCATAAGGGTGGATTTCCGATGAGATTGGCCGTCGGATAAATTGGAACGAAACTTTATCTTCAAAAAGATTTTTAATGGTCGAGTTGATAGAGTTAGTTAAACGCGTTCCGAAAATCGGAATAAGAAGATGCTATCCGCCAGACTTTCTTTTATTCTGCCTTTTTTTTCTTTGGACTCGAACCCGGTTTTTAATCTCGTTTGCAATGGGAGCAAACCTGTGATGTCATGGCAACCTCAGCCTCCCCCCGCCATCTCCCCCCAATTTTTATATAACCAATGGTTATGTAATGTGGGGCGCTCAACTTCGAATTGGATATTATTGTTATGAACCGCGGAAGTAGTCGTCTTATTTTCCACTTTTGACTATCATCAGTTTAGTAGTACCTTTTAGAATATCAGCCAAAAAAAGGGAAGGGGGGTGGTTGGGGAATTAATGTGATTATTATAGTCTGCCCATAGTAAACAGTTGATACTCTCCCCCTACTATAAATGCTATTATTATCACTGCTGATTTTGCCGTATTGCAAGCGAACAGTAATTGTTGCCCTCCCGGCAAGTTATTACTTTTTCATTTTTAATAAAGATTTTATGAGTAAATCTCAGTTTCATGCTGTTGTAAAGGGGAGACTGTCAGCTACGCAAAATATGTTCCCAAGTCTGTAATTTTTAAAAAGTTTTCAGTAAAGTTACGATCCTTTGGCAAACCAAACCTCTGTAGCATGAGTGCCTTTGTTTTGGTAGTTCCAGTTGTCTTGCGAAGCCTTCATTCAATCTGATATATGGGATAATAATTTGCCCTTTCACATTAAAATGAAAGGATAGTACGAGAGGGCGTAATACCTTACGATTTTCAGCCAGACTTTTTGGGACGAAGGTTGTTATACCGGGCTGCGACCTGCCAGAGTCTACTGACCACCAACTGTCGCAGCGCTACGTAGGTACAAGGAGAAGCAATGAACTTTTCAGTAGGCGGACTCTAGAAGCTCTCCCCACCCATAACCTCCACCCCACTTGCAAAACCCCTTCCCCTTCGTACCGTTTTCTGGTCTCTGTCCTGTAAGGAATCGTTAACCAGTAATCTACTTTGACCATTATATATATATATATATATATATATATATATATATATATATATATATATATATATATATATATATATATATATATATGTATATATATACATATATATATATATATATATATATATATATATATATATATATATATATATATATATAATATATGTGTGTGTGTGTGTGTGTGTGTGTGTATGTGTGTGTAATCTCGGCAGTATCTTGCAGTAACTGAATATATTTGCAATACTTTGGATTATATTCATAAATCACTATTCCTGAACGAGGCCTTCGTGGTGAGAAGGGGAACGTTTCCATACATCTGTCCATCTACAGAGTCAAATGAAGGTACTGGAATCGTATGTAGGCCTACACGTGGGGATTATTGGTAATGGATTAACGTGACGGGGATTATGGAGATTATGGAAATCCAGTTGACGGGGATTATGGAACGTGGGAAATTGCTAATGTGCCGCCACGTGTTTATGAAGATGCTGGTGTGTAGTCTTGTTTGTCCTTGTTTCAATGCAAATTTGCTGACACCCATTCTTCAGTTTGGTTTATTTTAATCGTTCGGTTTATGTTAAGAAATTATTCAGTTATTATTATTACTACTGATAATATTGTTTTTGTTGGTGTTATTGCTTTCTGATTATAATTACTTTTGCCAACGGTTGTACTTTGGTTTATTTATTTATTTTTTTTTTGTCTGTCTTTATAATTAGGAGGCAAAAAGTTGTGCTTTTGTTTTGCGAACATTCACCAAAGGCGGGCCACCCGACTGGCAGCAAGAGATTGGATTTTGGGAGAGCGGAAAGTAACCTTTCGCTGAAAGGCACCTTATTTAGGGTGGATTGCTCAGCCTTGGCTGACTTTGCGGTCTCTGAACGCCCTAGTTAGACCATTGTTGTTGATACTAGTACTAAAATAAGTTATTTGTAAGTTCAGGAATCTACAGGCAGCTCTTTATGCACATTTCACTTCGTGATGGGAATGTTTTGGTTTCTGCTCTTTTAAAAGTAGGAAACTCAATAAATAACTAGTAAAAAATGCGCCGAAGTTTCTTCGGCGCAATCGAGATTTCTGTACAGCGTATAATGCTGTATGAAACTCTTAGACACGGCCCAAGAAACTCTCAGCCGCGGACCATGAAACTTTCAGCCACGGCACCGTGGTGGCATGTGTTATTGGCATCTATAGCGGTGCCAGACACACGATCGTGGCTTACTTTAACCTTAAATAAAATAAAAACTACTGAGGCTAGTGGGCTGCAATTTGGTATGTTTAATGATTGGAGGGTGGATGATCAACATACCAATTTGCAGCCCTCTAGCCTCAGTAGTTTTTAAGATCTGAGGGCGGACGGATAGACGAAAAGCCATCTCAAGAGTTTTCTTTTACAGAAAACTAAAAATTACGAGTATTTAAACATATTACGGGTAATGACCAGGTTAAGGAAATAGCTGTTCCATGCGGTTTCTGGGGCACATAAGGTTGCTGAATACATGCCCTATTTCCTTGGTTTCAGCATATGATGGTACCCATATACAGCAGTATGAATTGGTGGGCGGTAAGCCGGGAGGGAGCTATGGACCCAGCACATGTGACCCCAGAGTGTGCAAATCTCTCTCCCCTGGTTGTCACTCACACATACGCACACACAATATATATATATATATATATATATATATATATATATATATATAGTATATATATATATATATATATATATATATATATATATATATATATATATATATATAGATATATAATACTCTCTATATATATATATATATATATATATATATATATATATATATATATATATATATATATATATGTGTGTGTGTGTGTGTGTGTGTTGTGTTGTGTTTTGTTTACACATTCATACGGGTAACTATACTCAAGAATAAATACACACACTTATTCACATATATGATGCCTGTTTAAATTATTTTATATGTTCCCAGTGTAAACATTGCAAGCACGACCGCAGTAAATGTGGACAGAAACTTTCGTATTTACATTTGGGCTCACTAAAACTTCACGCGCTAGCATATTGACAGGGATATCCTAAAATGTGGTCTATCTCATGGCCAGCTTCGTAAAGCAAGTTTCTCTCCTCTTCACCGAAGTGCATTGAACAGAAGAATTGTATGTAGATTCTTTGGTTTGGTTTTATATGTTTGTATGGAACTGGTTAATGTTAATATTCCATCTTTTCGAGATTAAAAATTAATCAGCGATTTTCTAGGTCGATCGACAAAACCAGCACAGATTTTACTTAAAGGGACAAAACTGTTTTATGGCAATTTATGCATTTTTTTCATTCATGCCGTTATTTTAAAGGCTATAATATATAGTAGTAAACTGGCTGAAAACCCGTAAGTTTGACCAAAATGGAAATACAATATTTTATCTATGGTCCTGTTTTAAAAACTGTTTGAAATGTTTGAAATTTTGCTCTTTTTCCTTTGACAGAGATATGGAAAAATATGCACCAACAGTTTTGACATGGTATTCAAGGTCATTGTTGAATATCGCGAAGATTTATTGTTTGTAATCATGAAATGCAGTATCATAAAGGCCTACATAATCATAATTTTTGTTTTGTTGTTATTATAATTATTATTTTACTTATTATTTATCACAGTAAACCAGTTTATTCTCGGTAACTGGGGCAAACAATTACCTTATTAAATGAAATATGCACCTTGATATATAGTATGATTCGTGGACCCACCTGTCGATGCTTTAACTGGGATAATTCCTTTGTTACGGTAGATAGGACTCTTTATAGTCAGTTCTCTATTTCATCTAAATGTTTAAGGTTATTTAGTTAGTATTTCTGTTACTTTCTCATTTGAAGTGAAGGTTGCTGGGAACACCGCGCCTAGATGAATATGGACTGTTCTCACCAAAATGGGAGATGCATTATTAGATTATGATTAACGTTATTTCTGTTTCAAATTGGAGATATATATCTTAGTAAATTTAACCAGACCACTGAGCTGATTAACAGCTCTCCTAGGGCTGGCCCGAAGGATTATATTTATTTTACGTGGCTGAGAACCAACTGGTTACCTAGAAACGGGACCTACAGCTTATTGTGGAATCCGAACCACATTATGGCGAGAAATGAATATCTATCACCAGAAATAAATTCCTCTACTTCTTCATTGGCCGGTCGAGGTCGAACCGCTGGGCCAACAGCGTGCCATAGTCGATGTAGCTCTTACCCACACCTCCAATGAGGAACTTCAATTTGGAGATTTAAGTTAGTTACCAACCTGGTATCTGTTTAAAGGCATAAAATGCCATGACAACATGTAAGTTGTTGTGAGTGTTTATGTCGTATATTCGAAATTAATAATAACATAAATGTCTCTGTTTCATTGTTTTTCTTTAAAGCAGTGGATGAGACATGATTTTCTCCCAAACCAGATATAGACTGGTCTTACTGAAATTTTGACCTCCACGAGCTTCTCAACACAAGGTTTGCTGTTGAACAGTATTAACTGTTACGGGGTTCCACACTTTTTTAAAAATTTTGTAGCTAATAACAAATTCATGAGACATATATTTACTGGAATCCCGTTACACTAAGAGTCTATTGCAATCTCATCTCACAAACATTTTCTTGGGTTTTTAGTGAACATTTAACTGCTGTTCTCGTATAGAAGGCTGCATTTCTGAATTAATAAGAAATTGCAACAAGATTTCAGCCATTTATTTCGGAGGAAACCCTGAAGGTGCTGTATTAAGCCGAACTTTCTATATCAAATAGGAAATTGGACTACAACTGCTATCAAATACTTCAACGATCGAATATAATACCTCTCCCTTCACCTACTTCATTTCTCTTCATCTATATCACTTCTTCCTCGGGCCCTTTTAAGCGATTTCGGACCTGGTCCCTTTCTTCACAATGATTTATTCTGCACTGTGGTGCATCACGGTTCACAAGCTCTGATTAGCACTGAAGAGGCCTTCCAGATTTTCTCTACCTTTGTTGCTCTTTTCTCTTTGTACAATCTCCACGTAATATTCTCTGTTGAATTCGACTGTCATCCGGTCACTGGCCCTGGCTACCTAACAATCTGTTTGAACTGGTAAACACTGATCAAGATTATTCGTTACCTATTGCCCCGCGGTTACCAGTGTCTCCCAAGGCCTTTTTTTGGAGCGCAGTAATGAATAATTCAAGTTTCTTTAGATGGTGTCCACAGGTGCTATCCATGAATGGTGAGGCACAGAAAAGAGGTGTACGAGCCGAAATTCTAGTGATACTGTAACTATTTAATCGATATTGCACCTCTTTTAACAACGGTCTTATTTATTTATTTACTTAATATTTTTGTTTTTTCGTCGGCAATGGCTCTTTACTGGGAAACCGTCACATGTGCTATAAATTAACTGGGTCTGTGTTGCCGTCTTTAATAAATGAATACTATGGTGACTTATATTCGTCGTCATTTTTATACATTGAACGATGATATTTTGATGTCAAATTTTACTAGAATGTTTACATCAAATAATTGCTTAGAGTGAACACATGTATAAGCGGAATGATCGTAGTAATAGTTAGGATGATGAAGATAGTCCTAAAAAGAGCTTTGGATGGAGCATGAGCTCTGCTATGATAAATAGGCTCATTTATAATTTATTTACGAATCGATATCGAATAGTATATTGCATGATAACGGAAGCATTCAGCAGAATACACGTAACAGCCACGCTCAAGAACTGCTTTCATTTCTAGTAAAATAGGTCACATCGTGTAATTTGTACTGCCTCCAGTCTGGGTCCAGTCATTTAATCTAAAAACTGAGGACATATATATATATATATATATATATATATATATATATATATATATATATATATATATATATATATATATATATATTATAATATATATAATATATATATATATATATCGATAGATTTATGAAATTTGCATTGTTTTTATTTTCCAAAATCAACCGTATTTTGAAACGCACGACATTACAAGCCCATGGGCCATGGTCAAGAAAGCAACCCATACGTCAGAAGAATTAACGTCAGGAAAGTCTGTCATAAGGAAGACATGACTGAGGTATACTGAGTTACTCAGCGCTTTGCGTACTGTCACGCACATTACCATAAAGGGTTGCCTCTTCCTTTGACAATGAGTGACAGAGCCATCTGATTTGACAAAGGAAGATCTATGTACAATAAAAGGTCCAGATTGAAAGTAGCCTAACTTTAACTGTTCTTGAGTTGTGCCAAAGAATTTTTTTTTTGTTGTAGTTAAATTGGAATCATTTTCAACATAAGCTTAAACTCTCTGAGTCACAGCTCCTAGTAAGGTAAAATTATTCCATGTCCAAACAGAGCTATTCCAAAGATGATAAGCCTCCTGTTTCTCCAAGTGCTTATGTCTACAATCGTCACTGAATCGGGCTTTGTCTGTATTACGGCAATTCAACGAACATGCAGGAATTAGCTATTCATTATGCTGAGAAAAATTTTCATTGGCACAAGAGGCACAATAAGCTCAACTTTCAATATAGTGGCACCAATTACAAAGTGAAAAGGTATCTGTTTGTGTGTATGTGTATGTGTATATATATATATATATATATATATATATATATATATATATATATATATATATATATATATATATATGTGTGTGTGTGTGTGTGTGTGTGTATATACACATATATGTATATATATATATATATATATATATATATATATATATATATATATATATATATATATCTATATATATATATTGTGTAAATGTATATATACACATTCACACAAGAATAACATGCACCAGGACAACCCATTTAATTTAGTTATAGTTATTAGAAACTAAAGTTCTGAAGTCCCAATCGGAGGGCGAACACTTCTATAATAACACCTGGGCATAGGTGAATACCAGGTCCATGCAATTGCCATACTTGTGTATGTCATCACAGACAATTTAGATGTAGCCAGATTCAGAAGTAAAGTCAAAATCTTTTATAACAGGACAATTCGAACTCAAATGATGCATTTTTAATTATCATTCTGTATCTTAGCCATGATGTAAAGTCAGCAAAAAATATTGTCATGTATGTCTAGGTGTGCCAGATCGAACTCAAATGAAGTTGTTATGCCTGCCACTGACAGTTAGGGAACACTGATCACCCCATTTGTTTAGTTTGTGACAATTGTATTCACAAAGGGGTTCAAACGGGCGGTTAGGGCAATATGAAAATTTCGAAAGTATAAAAGAAAAGAAGGGAGAGTCTACAGTCGAATCGAACAAGGTCATGTCTTGTAAGCTAAAGTTGTTATTAAGTTAAAATATTTGCATAACAACAGAAAATATTGAAATGCTTTCATGTATGCCTCTTAAAGCAGATAACAACGAGGTAATGATTTAATGGTCATTGTCGTGGCAGCAGAAATGTCCCAACAAGTGAAGCTGAAGAGTTGGCTAAATATCACGAGTTTGACTTACTCATTTTATGTTCAGAATATGAACCTCACTAGTTCCTCGTTGGACGGGTCGGTATAGTTTTCGGCTAGCACTCTGCTGGGCCCGCGTTCGAGTCTCCGGCCGGCCAATGGAGTAATTAGAAATTTATTTCTGGTGATGAAATTAATTTCTCGCCATAATGGTTCGATTCCACAATAAGCTGGTAGGTCCGTTGCTAGGTAACCAATTGGTTCTGCCACGTAAAAATAAGTCTAATCTCTTCGGGCCAGCCCTAGAGCTGTTAATCAGTTCAGTGGTTGGGTTTAAACTAAGGCATACTTATTTTTTGTACATCTGTCCTGCATATGTCCAAATTTCACAGCATTTAAAGCGCGACCGTAATATCTGTTAAAAAGTCTGCCGTATTTGAATTAGTCTTCTGACTTGTGGACTTACCCACACTTTAGGCATAGAGGCTCTCTTCTGCACACGTCGTACTTATTTCCCAATATCCATCACTTAAATCATTTGTCACATGAAATATTTCATGGACAGCGTAAAACATACCTAGCACTGCACATGTAGCTTAACATAACGTTTTCGTCATGCCATAAGAGATAAGACTATTTTGATATTCAGTTCAGGCTTAAGCCTGTGAGACCCATTTCTTCTTACATAAATCAGTACTTCCTAATTCTTTTTGTTCATATAACACCCAACGAAGGGAACAGGCTGAATCTTTAAATAGCAATCCCACTATCTTGCGGAAGGGAGTGCCGTAAAACAACAAGTTTTGTTTCGGAGATAAGTGTCCCGACTTTCCGGCAGTTTATACTGATCTTGTTTAACACAGGCTCTGCAAGAATTGAATTCAAAGTTGAACCTTGCAGGCTACTTTAGGGTGTCTGCATTTCGAGTAAGTGAGGTTAGTCCTTAATCTTCATTCATTACTTGTATGGGAGTTACAATACGGTAGAAAGTTAAAGATTTAAAATGCTATTTAAACAGTGGACGTTAAAATTGATTTATAACTTGATCTTGGTAATAATAATTAAAACTGAGAATGTTGTTGGGTGATGTAAAGACAGACTTGAAATATGAAGAAATTTATTTATTTATTTTTTACTTTTTAAGAGACTTTTTTTTTAATTTTCGGTTATATTCACGTGCACATTACCACTTTGAAGTTTTCCATTTTAAGTCATTATTCTTGAAAAGTTTTCTGTAAATAAGTGAATGGAAAGGTCCTTTTTCTATAGATTACTTAGTTAATATAATTTTTTCCCTGTAGATCACTAAATAGAATGGTTCATTGAATATAGATCACTAAATGCTATGGTTCTTTTTCTAAGGAACACTAAATATAATGGTTTCCCCTTTTTCATATTTATTGTGTCGCTGGACAAACGGATAAGGGAGTTCTTTTCCATATTTTGTTTTTGAAATCTTAGCACGCACATACAGCTAGTAAGTATCGTTAGATTTTATTACCGAGCTGAATTATCTTTATTTTTAACCAACAGTTGAATCGATAGCTAACAGTTTTAATGTGAATTTTTAATTCGTTATGTGAAGGATTTCTTGTATTTTGTTTTCAAGTGTGCAGATCTCTTAAAAAAATTATTTTTTTAACAATTGTATTTAATTTCCAATTACCCACCTTTCCTCTCCAAGTACTATTCAGAAGCTGCACGTTTTTGTCCTTGCTAAGAAGAAACGTTGCTTCAGAATATTTCTATGTAATTTGAAGTGTTCAAACTTTTTTTCTTAAGATGACAGTCCTAAAAGAGGACAGATATAATCGTCGTATGACAGCTTTACGGTTTTACAGCTTAGTTGTTTTTTTTTACTCGGTCTCACTCAAGGAAGGCGCTCTGTGAGACCTTCAAACCCACTCACATGAACATAATAGTGCAGAGACATTCTGAGTTTCATACGGCCAGCTCCTCTTAATTGCTGACTCCCACACTGTCATAACCCTCAGAGAATAAGAAAGCCTTCATTTTTTTAAAGACTTGATATTTTCTCCGCGTGATTTTGAGTGGAGCTTATTGTACAGCCTTGGAGCTGAAAAATTTGAAGTGTCTAAAACTAACAAGCGAAGTGTACCTTGGTTTATATAATTTGAAACCATCTACAGCCAATCTTAGTTCCTCGTTGGACGAGTCGGTAGAGTTGTGGGCTAGCACTCTCTAGTCCCGAGTTCGAGTCTCCGGCCGGCTAATGATGAATTAGAGGAATTTATATCTGGTGATAGAAATTCATTTCTCGTTATAATGCGGTTCGGATTCCACAGTAAGTTGTGAGTTCCCGTTGCTAAGTAACCAGTTGGTTCTAGCCACGTAAAATAAGTCTATCCTTCAGGCCAGCTCCTGGAGAGCTGTTGATCAGCTCAGTGGTCTGGTAAAACTGAGGTATACTTAACTTTTTTTATAGCCAATCTTGTGTTGAATCCAAATTTTGGGTGTATTGTGTCAGCTAGTCTTTCAAATACGTATGGAGAACCAGTCTTCAAAGCTTGATGAGTCATCACACATTTTAAACATTATTCTAGCTCTGATATGAGGCCAGTATAACTCCAAACAATACAGGGTAATCCTGTCCCGAGGTACCCCTCTAATATATTCTGCAGCTTCTTAAGTCGTATCTAAGGTAGATCATAGCAGAGTTACAATAAAGGTATTATTTTTTAACAGAGGCAACATTTTTAAGATGATGGTCAGTGACCCTTATAACGTTATTGAGTACTGAGAGACAAATTACAATCCAGTAAAGTAGTCCACCTAATTTATGTACTTGTCAGCAGTCAGAACTGAATTACTATTGATGTTGTTTCCTCCTACCAACATAAATTAAGTTTTGTTTTCACTTAATTTTAAGGCTTAAATGTCATCCATTCCTTAACACTGGTAAGATCGTCATTTATTTTCTTTGGTTTCCTATTTGTATCCCCGATTTCGTTTGCGGAGAAAATTAAAATTGGATGTTCACTCCATGTCTCTTTTTTGCATTTGGAAATTTAGTCGTATAAGTGCAAAATGGGATTGGACCTAATACACTGCCTTGGGTATTCATTTTTGACACATAGGTAGGTAGCCTTTCAAATACTCAAATGTTTTTTCAGTAAATCATTTAGAATATGTTCATGCACAACTGCATCAAAAGCAGCGCTGAGATCGAGTAAGACCAAAATACCACATTTGCCTTCAACCGTCATTTCTAGTGGATCATTAACAAGAGCATAGCAGTCTCTGCAGAACATTTTGTCCATAGGCTGACTATCCAGCAAAGCCATTACCCTTTCCAAATGCCCAAATGACGAATTAAACGTTCAAGAACAACATATTCTGGCATTTTGGACAAAAATGATACTTTTGAAACTGGTGTGTGTGTGTGAATTTAAATTTTCATGATAAGTACACCTTTGCAAAACTAGTTTAATAATAGTCACTTTCTCAGATGCAGGAAACTTGCACCCAGAGATACTGGCATATATCAGGGAGGTATGAAAAATGTTCCACTCCAAGAAATTTAGATGCTGGCATCAGATCAATATCACGGTTTGTTTTCTTTGCACTTTTAATCATCCTAATAGACCATAAGAATTTACACCACTTAATCTAGTTAGTTTTCCATTTGTGTCGGGCACAGTACTCACCTGGTTTGGAGCTTCAGAAAAAGTGAAAATGAAATTCTGAATTATCCCCATAAAAAATTAAAGAAAAATAGCAGGCAGCTCTTGATCACTGAAACCTTAAGGTGGCTCTTTTTCCCCTAAACAATTCCAGTAAGGCCACCAAGAAATCTATGTAATTCATTCACATTCAGTGCTACTTCTCAAATTTTGTCGTAATAATGTTCGGGTTTCCTCTTTTTTTTATTTAGGAATCATAACAGTTCTTTACTATCCTACATTCTTCCCATGCAATTTCAGTCATCAACATTCTCCAATTGCCCTTTTTTACGTCCTTTTTTCCCCTGTTTAGTCTCACAGTTGGACCAGTGAACCAAGGTGATCTTTCCTTAATGATTATGCGTTCCTACGTCAACGAGCGCATATTATCACATTCACTTTTATCCACCTATTCACCCGACTATAAATATTTACACAATTAACAGTCTGCTCCTAATAGATCTAGGTTACGATGACTGCAAGTAGCCCTGATATCTTCATGAATATTCCGTATCACTTTTTTAAGAACAACATGCGGAGAGAAGTTCTACTTATTCCTAAAACTTCTTTTCTTTATCACGCATTATTTCAGTACCGGTATTCCAAAAGTTATGAGATTTTGTACTGAAGAGGTTTAGACTAAATGGTCAATAACCTACTAATCAGAATGCCAAGGTAATTAAACTGAAGAAACGGTTTGATTAAAAACAAAGTTCATTAACTATAAGCCTTCGGTTAAGCAAAAGAATGTATTTATAACTAGAGTGCTTGGAATCTGCAAACTTCCGCCAAGGCTGGGCAGTCCATCCCTCAAAACCTCCTATTGGACCTCTCCCCAAAATAATCACGTTAGTCACGAGGCCCACACCAAGTAAAAATCGAGACGGTATTTTGTCAAATCCTTTTAACCAGCAGACACACAAGCAGGTACACAAGCAATCAAGCAGAGAAGCAGACCAAGCCAAAAACGTAACCATTAACATCGGGTATGGTGGCAGTAAATATGCAAAAGCAAACAGTTTGTGCACCTTTCCACCAAACTCTCGGGGTATATAACTAAATAAAAGCCGGCCGCAAGAATAAAAGCCCAAGCTTCTCTAAGCATTCAGTCAAGAAAAGAAGCAGTAAACAAAACAAAGGCACAACTCATAGGCAATTGCTGAACGGCTGTTGTCTCTGCTTCTGCTGCTGCTATTGCTGTTTCTGTGCTGTTGCCTTAGCTAGGAATCTCTCTAGGAGGAGGCTGGTAGCAAGAGTGGTTAGCTGAAGATTTACCGAGCGCTGCGTGTCCATAAATTGCTTGCAAGCATATTCTGTACCGAGCCTTCTGACGCCGTAATGATGAAGGATGGGTACTATCTAAAAGCCGGGTAATTTGTTGAACAGCTTCCATGCCGTAGGAATAGTCTTAGCAGCCGTCGCCGGATGAATAGCGCCGTCTGTATAGCGGTCACTGAGATCCTCCTCCTCCTCCTCCTCCTCCTCCCCTCCTCCTCCTCCTCCTCCTCCTTCTCCTCCTCCTCCTCATGTCCTCCTTGTGCTATTTGCATGTTGGTAATGGGAGCACTGCAATTTTCAAAGTGGCTTTGATGATAAGGATAAATTATTTCGTCGTTTTGTGGTTTTCGTTGGATGGTTAGACCAACGGACGAAATGAAAAATAATTTCATTATATTCTGTATCATTCTTTTCTTCTTGTAAGGAAAGAGGCGGTGATTCTACTATGTTTGCTTTTTAACTTTTTTTTTTCTTTGACAGTGGAATTGATATCTCGTTGCTGTTTAAGTAATGTCATTTTTAGTAATTATTTCCGGGAGATTTCCTCATCTTCATTTACCTATGACTTTCGGTGATGTACTAATTTTCAAGTTATCTAAAAGAAAACAGTATATTTTTTTTACTGTTTTTGTATCTATTTGCTATTTTACGCATTTAGGTAAGTTGACATTAATTTCATTGATATTTAAAATATGTAATATTTATAATGAATATATTATTATTATTCAAGTTTAGTTTATATTCTCAAATATCATTGCTGTTTTCAAAATTAATATGGTTACTACTCCTTTATTATTGCTACTGTTATTACTCTCAACATTAAGGTGTTTTTCTTGACGGGATGCCTTCAATAAAAAAAAAAAAAAATGACGGAACGGTTTCTACCACATTCATATGTACTTGTTGAATCTCGGACTAAATTCCGCTGCAGAAAATTTCCAGATAATTAGCTGATTCATGTACATACGCAAAGGTTTCATCAGCAACAAACCGAACCCCTTAAAACAAACAGCGCAAATCACCTATCTTTTTTTTCCCTATACTTTTCCTTTCTAATATCTCTAATGTCACATTTCAGTGCTTTCTAGGTTTTCCTCTCCTCCTTCCGGTGCACTGTAGGCATTACTTAAGGTTCTTTGCAGCGTCCCTTCGTCCCCCTAGCTGCAACCTTTTTCATGCCTTTTACTGTACTTCCGTTCATATTCTCTTTCTTCTCTCTGACTTTCCACCCTCTCCTAACAATTGATTCATACTGCAACTGCGAGGTTTTCCTCTCGTTACACCTTTCAAACCTTCTTACTTACAATTTTCCATTTCAGCGCTGAATGACTTCATAGGTCCCAGCGCTTGGCCTTTGGACAAAATCCTGTATTCTGTTCTAGCCCTCTTCTCCCTCTTAATACGACGGACTTACAAATTCTGTTCATCAAGTATGTGACATTTTCTCAAATCATCCTGGTCCACCCTTCCACCTACTCAAACTTTTTTTTTACCACTTCTAAGTATCGCAACATTTATCACCCTTTTAACTCTTCATTGCCCCACAAACCACGTAAACAATTCTTAACTGATTCAATTTTTATTCTTTCATGTGCATTCAATAGCCGCATTTCGCTTCCGTTAGCGAAAGCTTGCTCAATCATCTCTTTATACACATTTACCTTGTCTGTTTTCTAGATGCTCCAGATTTTTTCCCAATTTTTCCTACACCCTGTTCCCTTGGGTGCAAGTTATTCCCGAGGTATAGTGAATTTGATATTAAGCGAAATTTGTCTTAATTCATGTGAATATGAAAAGTCACGGTTTAACATGA
>NC_089792.1:39039138-39041638 GCF_040412425.1 Macrobrachium rosenbergii | reverse complement strand
CGAAGGATCGAGATCAGCGGTACCGATCCATTTATCACTTATAAAAATTCCTCTTCGGTGTTAATTCCTCATCGGGGACATTCCCGAAGTAGCGCGTGAATTGGATATTAAAAACAACATTTGTAGCTTCATATAGATATATATATATATATATATATATATATATATATATATATATATATATATATATATATATATATATATATATATATATATATAGTGTATGTAATTGTGTGTGTTCTTTTGAAAAAAACATGAGCTCGCAAACCTTCCCAAAAATGTCTTAGTATACTACAGTGAAACCCCAAGAATCTCAAGGATCCCTCCACTGTTTAAATTTCTCGTTCTGTATGACTCTTGTTGATTGTAAGTCCTTTAAATTACGTACATTTCATATATATTCCCAGTTGAATTTGTTCGTATCACAGATTTTTTTTTACCCTTTAATGATATAATATTTTGTGCTTCTTTTAGTAAGCAGTATGGTATTTATCCCTAATCCTTATTTTTATTATATAAAACTCATCGTTTACTTTACCGCCAAAGTTAACTCTCCAACAAATGTTAAAATCAGTTTTAATATTTTTACTACTAAATATGCAGTTGAGGAGAGAAAAAAGGTACGTAATGAAGGTTCCCCCTACTTGGTGAAAGATTATTTCTGCAAATCTTTGTTTTATGTACGATAAGCAGGCCTCAACTGCATATTTAGTAGTAAAAATATTAAAACTGATTTTAACATTTATTGGAGAGTTAACTTTGGCGGTAAAGTAAACGATGAGAGAGAGAGAGAGAGAGAGAGAGAGAGAGAGAGAGAGAGAGAGAGACAGAGAGAGAGAGAGAAAAAAAAATTATGAAAAGAAAATGTATTTTATCACATGAAGACAAAGGAAATATCTTCTGTATATTTGTGTAGATGAACCAGAGTTGGTACGTGGAGCTAATTACACTCAATTATGCAGGGGATTACCTTAAAAAAGGCAACTCAATTATGACTTGAAAAAATAATAATTGGACTCTATAGTGAGATTATTATAATCTCAAGGAAATGCTTATCTTGGGCTGAATGTTTATGAAGACTTCATGAAGTTGTCAGGGTACAGATGTCGTTTTTAATGTCTCGAAATAATATTTAGGGGAGCACCTTCTGTTTCTAGGGATCTAGATCACCCCGGCAAATGTGTTTTTGTTTACGGATTCCACGTAGATTATTTATTATTATACGTTTATGTTCCTGCAACCATGAGGTGTTTCTCGTTTTCCGTTGTCAGTTTCTGTGGTATGCGAACTTTTCTAGATATCTAGAGAGCCAGGAAAATGTGTATTTAATTATAGAATTCAATGGAGTGTTTTCACTTTCGTTTTCAGCTCCTTTTCATTTTACGGCATTTCTCTTCTTATAGTTTTTAAGGCTATTTTTGCGGACGCTGTATTAGTTATGTCAAGTGATTATGCAATGCTATTCTGCTTAAATGAGTATAAACGATCGGAAAAGATTGGATTTTCTCGTGATAAATAGAAATTTGCGATGTCCAAAACTTATCTACAGTATATACTGTCTCTGGGACTTTGCACTATGCTCTTTTTTCCTTTTTTCTCACTGTATTATATTTTACGTTTTAACCCATTGTATGAAAGTAAGCGGGAATATGATTAACTGATAGAAAAAAAAATTGTCACTTTGAGAATACGACTCTCTCTCTCTCTCTCTCTCTCTCTCTCTCTCTCTCTCTCTCTCTCTCTCTCTCTCTCTCTGAAGGAAACTTAGAAAATATAGAAAACCATATCCTTCTCCTGTTAGTCTAGTTCAATGGATATAAGTATATTTTCACTTGCTCTTATTGCCTAAGTTCAATTCAGTTTTTTTCCCTGAAACGCTACAAGCCGTCCTTATTCGAACTCATCAATATGTAACCCATTGTAAAATTCGTCTTATAATTTGAAAACCTTTCTGTTGCACAAAATGTCAGTGGTTTATTTATAGGGGTCATCAAATAGATTGAGTAATTTGTTAAAAATTTAGTCGTTACTAACATATTTTTAAGTGGTTTCGAAGTACTTTTTTTTTGGTAAGGAGTTTATTTGAATTCATTCAAATTCTACTTCGGTAGAAAGGGATAGAAAGAAGATATAGACAAAATAACAGACTAGTGATCAGTAGTCAGTCAAAATGTTTGCCTCAAAATCATCATTCATAACAAAACTAACGCTAGAGCCTCAGCAAGAGAATCCTCACCCCTCACCCCAAACACCTCTCTCTTCTCTCTCGTACACACACACACACACACACACACACACACACACACACACACACACACACACACACACACACACACACACGCAGCTTTAAGAAACGTAATTGTGAGAATTGTCACAAGATTAGGAATTAGTCATACACGCCTTATCACCTTGACATTTACCGTGAGATTTGACACCTATTCGCGGTGCTGGGCAGGATGTCGTTGCAACATATTTCACTTGTGATAAGACAGAGGAAAGT
>NC_089792.1:39029138-39034138 GCF_040412425.1 Macrobrachium rosenbergii | reverse complement strand
ACAGCTTGGATGTCGTCCATAAACATCAGGTGGTTAATTCTGTTGCCTTCCTTTTTTAGAGCTGGTACCCAGCATCCATTTTCTGCAGTACTTTTGTTATGGTAATCATGGCTACTACAAAGAGTTGTGGGGACAGTGAGTCGCCTTGAAAGATCCCTCTCCTGATGTTAACCACTGCTAGTCTTCTCCCAGAGCTTGTAAGTACTGTATTCCAGTTGCACATTGTATTTATTAGGAAGCTGATGGTGTTTTCCTCTGCCCCATATATTTTCTGGCATTGTATTAGCCACGTGTGCGTTATCATGTCGAAGGTATTCTTGTAGTCAACCTATGCCATGCTTAGGTTGGTTCTCCTTCTCTTGCTATTCTTCATTACCATTTTGTCTATCAGGAGCTGGTCTTTTGTGCCCCTACACTTCCTTCTGCAGCCTTTCTGTTGGTGCAGTATAGTGTTTGTATCCTCTGGGTAGCTGGGTGGATGGTAGTTTGTGATACAATGCTGGAGTTGTTCCTGCTATTTCAGGGGTGTAGGCCTGGTGTTTTTGGAGCCAATATCCATGGACTCATCGGGACCTAGGGCTTTCCAGTTGGGCATTTTTCTTGTTGGTGTCTGCCTGTGTCTGCTGTGATCTTGTGATCTTTGCTTTATTCTCCCCTGCACTCCTTCTGCTTTGACTTCCTGGCGCCATATTGCATGTTTGTTGTGTGATACCGGATTGCTCCATACGTTTTCCCAAGAGTCTCTTACTTGGTTCAGCTTCAGGAATTTCTTGGTGGTTGTCTACCCCTCTTAGTTGGCTGTATAGTCTTTTAAGGTTGGTTCCGAAGAGTTTGTTCTGTTGTTATCCTTTATTCCTGTTCATGTACCGTTGGGTCTTATGTGCTTTGGCTTTAAGCCTCCGTTTTATACTTTCTGTTGTGTTGTTTAGCCCCGTCTCCTGTACTTTGTATTTCTCATTCAGTCCCTCTCTTGTTTTCTTGTTTCTTAGCCTCTTTTTTGCCATCTCTTTCAGTTTAATCAAGTCAGATCTCATCAACATGATTTTTTTTCCAGGTGCCTTTCCCAAGGCGGTTGCTGCTTTGGTTTCTGTTGGGTTGGTTGTGATGGTGGTGTTGGTGTTTGTATCCCCATGAGTTCTACTACTAGTCTTGCTTATACATATGCAAGGTTATTTGTTTCTGTGATACTGGTGGTGTGTATTAGTCTCATTATTTCATTAGCTTCACTTGTTTTCTCCCTTAGTTTCTTTGTGTTGTAGGCTTTCATATTATTATTATTATTATTTATAATTATTATTATTATTATTATTATTATTATTATTATTATTATTATTATTATTATTATTATTATTATTATTATGCGATAGGGCATTAATGAAAACTGTATATCCGAATAGAGGTTCATCTTTCAAGCATATCATTCCCTGTGTCCTCTTATTAAATGAATTATACACTAAAAGGCTTCTGTAGCTTTAAGAAAAATTATTTCCTGGTTGTTGTTTCAGAGTTTGGTCGCTCCAGTTTTATTAGAAGTTCTTAATGAACTACTACAGCCACTGTGGTAACCTAATCGCTTACTGATATTAATTAGATCTGGTTGCTGTGAATTTAATATATATATATATATATATATATATATATATATATATATATATATATATATATATATATATATATATATATATATATATACAGTATATATATATATACATTTATATAGAGAGATTTTGTTTATCTCTTGATTGCAAAGAATATCTCTTTTCATGACCAAGTAATACTTACATTGTTTGTATGTAAAAGTAATATTTGAATAGTTCCAGTATGAAAATGCAAGAAATTACTCCAAAAATTCAAGGTGCAGTTAATGGATCATGAAAAGTTAAAAATGACATCTAATATTGTAAGAAAGGAACACTAAATTAAAAGCTTCATGTTATTTTAAAATTAAAAATGCAATGCTCAGTAACGCAAGAAAGGACCGTTCAGGATTAAAAATCCCTTGTAAAAAGAGGCAGAAACCCCACTTCAAAATTAAAAATGGAATGTAAAAAATGCGAGAAAGGTTCCTTCATACGTACGAACCAGCAAAATTTAATGATTGCCTAACCAAAAAATCAAGAAAGGGTCTTGACAATTAAAAATCACCTGTACAAAAATGCAAGTAAGGTCTTCAAATTTGAAAATTTCCTGTACAGAAATACTGAGAGGTCAGGCAGAATTAAAAATTGCCTGTATAAAAATGCAACAAAGGTCTTTCAAAATTAAAAATCACCTGTACAAAAATGCAAGAAGGGAACTTAAAAATTTAAAAAAAACCTGTGCAAAGATGCAGGAAAGGCTATACAAAATTTAAAATCACATGTACAAAAATACAAGAAAGGCCTTTCAAAATTAAAAATCACTTGTACAAAAATGTAAGGGCACTTCAAAATTAAAAATAGCCTGTAGAGATGGAAGAAATGCCTTTCAAAATTAAAAATCACTTGTTAAGATGCAAACACGCTGTTCAAAATAAAAATCGATTGTACAAAAAAGCAAGAAAGGACCTTCAAAATTAAAAATCTCCTGTCCAAGGAAGCAAGAAAGGCCCCTTCAGAATTAAAAATAACCAGCATAAGAATGCAAGAAAGGCCCTTCCAAATTAAAATTTACTGTAAAAAATGCAAGGAATGTCCTTTCAAAATAAAAAAAAAATCGACTGTAAAAAATGCAAGAAAGGCCTTTCCAAATTAAAAATCACGCTTACAAAAATGCTAGAAAGGCCCTTCAAAATAAAAAATCGGCTCTACAGAAATGCAAGGAAGAACCATTTAGAATTGTTAATAAATCCCGTAAAAAATATCAAGATCAGGCCAAGAAATATATAAGAGGAGTGGATATATATAAAAAAAAAAAACGTAGTGTATGAAAAGGCAAGAACGGATCCTTCGGAATTGAAAATCTTGAGTATAGAAATGCAAAGACGATCGGTAAAAATTTCAGTCCCCACGTACAAATATGCAAGAAGGATCCCTTCAGAATGAAAACGGCCTTATACAAAATGCAAGGAAGCACAAGCCAGATGACCTGTACAAAAATGCAAGAAAGGTTACCTTACACAAATGCGGTTAACTTCCTAAGAAAATTAGTAAAGCCATGCATAAAAATGGATGAGAAGACCCCTTGAATTTTAAAATGCCAAGTAAAATGTTCATGAAAGAAACATTTAAAATAACAGGTGCCCTGTATAAAAATGCAAGAAATCCGCTAATTAGAAAGACTTGTCCAAAAATACAAGAAAGGAACCCTCAATTCCAATAATCTTGTGTACAAAAATGCAAGAAAGAGACCTTCAGATTTAGAAATACCATATACAAAAATAGAAATAAGGACCTTTCAGAATTGAAATGTCATACATAAAAATGCAAAAGTAAAAATACCATTTACAAAAAAGGATAGAAAGGACCCTTCACTATTAGGTAAAAGCAGCATGTACGAATGAGCAATAAAGAACAATTGTGAAATAAAGATGCCAGGCAAAAAAGAATCCTTCAAAATTAAAAAAAAAAAAACAAAAATCAGAATGCAAGGAAAGACAAATGCACGTACAAATGCACAAGGGTCTTTCAGAATAATAACCAAAGATGTAGAAATGTGTCATTAAAAATACAATTAAAAAAAAGGATGATAAGACCTTTTAGCATTACAAAATGCCAGTTACAGAATGCAAGGAAATACTTCAAAATTAACGATTAAACATGCCAGGTATTAGAAAGTATAATTCAAAATAGTAAAAAATGCCAAGAAAGGTGCATTTGAAAATAAAATTGCTTCATACAAAATTAAAAAAAAGGATACAGCATTCCAAAAAATTTCAGTCACAAAAGTACAGTAGAGAACCCTTCAGCATTAAAGACAATACATCTCAATATGCAAGTAAAGACCATTTAAATTAAGAAAGGAAAGTGCAAGAAGGCCCCTTCTAAATTGAAAATTGCATGTCCAAGCACGCAAGAAAGAAAATTCAAATTCAAAGAAATTCCTTTTATAAAAATTGCAAGAAAGGCCACGACAGAATTGAAAGTCTTGAGTAAATATATGCAAGAACGGAACCTTTAAAAAAAAAAAGTACAAAAATACAAAACAGTACCCTGCAAAATTAAAATAGCATATATGAATGTGGAAGAACGTATCATTCTGATTCATTAGTTGCTTTCAAAGGCGCGAGAAAGGATGCCTCAAATTGGAGAATATTATACATATAAATGCTAAAAAATAAGCTACACAATTGAAAATGTCATTCACAGCAATGAAAAAAAAAATCGCTAAAATTTTATGGTTGCGTTTCCTAAAATAGCTCGCAGAAATTTGGTTCCGGGTAATATTTCACATGACGAAGGCATTCATGTAGTTTCCAGCAAGTTCTGGGAAGCATCGCTTCAGTGATTGCTTCCTTCCTTATACCTCTTTCTGTTATTCGAAAACTTAAAACTGTCTAGTCTTTAAGAGATTCTAGAATTGGAATGCTTTTCAGGTATGGTTCATATGAACATATCGTTCAACGCTCTATGTACAATAGATGGTAAATATAAAAGGCAAGAGAGGACTTTTCAAATTTGAGGATGGCATTTACAAAAATGCAAGGAATGACACCTCAAAACTAAAAATCACACACACACACACACACACACACACACACACACACACACACACACACATATATATATATATATATATATATATATATATATATATATATATATATATATATATATATATATATATATATATATATATAAAGTACAAGAAAAGACATTCCAAATTTAAAACTGCCACATACCAAAATGCAAGAAAGGACCCATCAACTACAAATGGCTAATATATATATGTATTTATATATATATATATATATATATATATATATATATATATATATATATATATATATATATATATATATAATTTATATATATATATATATATATATATATATATATATATATATATATATATATATATAT
>NC_089792.1:39009138-39024138 GCF_040412425.1 Macrobrachium rosenbergii | reverse complement strand
GTATATACCATGTGATAGGACAACTTTCACCAGATTAGTTGATATAAACGGGTTCCTAATTATGCTGATAAATGTCGGAAACACGAAGAATTTTTACTTCCTAGTATATTTGCAGATATTTCTCGTCCTAGAAGTATTTTGAAGAAAGGGCAAGTTTTCTATATATATATATATATATATATATATATATATATATATATATATATATATATATATATATATATATATATATATATATATATATATATATATATATATATATATATATTATATATATATATATATATATATATATATATATATATATATATATATATATATATATATATATATATATTTATATGTGTATGTATGTATGTATGTATGTATGTATATATGTATGCGTATGTATATAAAATATCTCAGCACCCCAGTTGATCCCGGGAGGGTGAGTGAATGACTTGGGTATAGCGCTGAAAAATTCATTTTGACCCTATTACCCAAAACAGGGAATTACGTACCCGAAATACACAAACACACACATGTTTATATATGTATATATATATGTATATATATATATATATATATATATATATATATATATATATATATATATATATATATATATATATATACTGTATATATATACATATATATATATATTATTATATATATAGTACATATATATATATATATATATATATATATATATATATATATATATACTGTATATATATATACATATATATATATGTTATTATATATATATATATATATATATATATATATATATATTATATATATATATATATATATATATATATATATATATATGTTATATATATATATATATATATATATATATATATATATATTTGTTTATATAGTGTATATAAATTTATGGTATATATGTGTGAATGCGGGTCTGACTGCTTCTGCTGAAGTATAATAAACGAGCGAGTTATTTTTTAGTCTTTAATTTAGAGTTTTACCGCATGTTATTCCATTTCATTTTGCATTGTTGCTGTGCACTGATAAAAAAATTCCTGATATTTCATTTAGAGAGAGAGAGAGAGAGAGAGAGAGAGGGTAAAAGAGTATGTTATTTCATCGCGTGTTCCTCTCACTCTTTATTTTCATACATGAATAAATCTACATACGCCGGAGAGAAAAAAATGAATAAAACAAAAGCTTATAAAGGAAACGGGAATAAAAATGAGAACTGGCAGGATGAAGGCAATAAAACATATACACCCACCGAACAAATCTAATTACGGTAAATGTATATAAATTCAATGCATGCGTTGGCTGATCAGATGATTCCCCTGCCATGATTGCGCTGGCTTGGTTTTAGTTTTCTGTAAGAGAAAGCTGTTGTGCTGGCTTTGTCTGTCCGGCCGCACTTTATTCTGCCCACCCTCAGATCTTAAAAACTACTGAGGCTAAAGGACTGCACTTAGTATGTTGATCATCCACCCTCCAATCATCAAACAAACCAAATTGCAACCTTCTAGTCTCAGTAGTTTTTATTTTATTTAAGGTTAAAACATACCATAATCGCGCTTTTGGCTGCGCTGTGGATAGACCACCCAATTGGCCGTAGTTCAAAGTTTCATGGGCTGCGGCTCATACAGCATTATACCAACCTCCACCAAAAAATAGATATGTTTCGGTGGCCTTGACTATAGCTGCCATAGCGGCTTCTGGCAAAGCTCGATTTGGATAAACCAGGCCTGTTGATTTTGTCTTAGTTTATCTCTCTCTCTCTGGATCTTCTTATCTCAGACTCTGATATTCTGTTTTCTTTCTCATCAAAATCTTTTTTCCATTATCTCTCTCTCTATCTCTCTCTCTTCTTTCTCTCTCTCTCTCTCTCTCTCTTATACATTCATTAATAAGTCGTTTGTATGCGTCGCTGTGTCTCCTTGAAGGCCATTAACAGCCTGATCCTTCTCATTATTAGTTTCTGAGACACACCTTCTGTTTCCTCCTATTTCATTATTCCCTCCTTCCAGTTTTTTCCTCGCCTGCTTCTTGTCAGACTTCTTTCCATATTTTATGACCGAAAGTGTGCTAGAAAAATACTTGGCTGTCGAGGAATGCTGGAGCGATATTCCATAAGATGACCCAGCTGACCGATTGTTTATGAAAGCGGCCAAGACACAGGCAAGATAATGGGCACCTGAAGTATTACACTGTCGATGGTGATCGAGTAGAGATTCACGAAGGTGATGAATCAAATATCATGGAAGGATACAAATCCTATGAATGATTTCACCTTGGTAAGATGAATATTGCCTCTCTCTCTCTCTCTCTCTCTCTCTCTCTCTCTCTCTCTCTCTCTCTCTCTCTCTCTCTCTCTCTCTCTCTCTCTCCCTTTGCCCAGCTGCAGCTCAAGACATTCAAGTATACAATTCAGTGCTTCAGTAATTATTGGCATTCTGATTTCTTTTTTCTAAAAAAGAGAACTGTCCATATTATTGTTTCCTCGCCAAGCATGGGATCAAACGTGGGTTCTTTCCTTGTTAAGGAGAGTGCTGCCAGGTGCCTCTAAGGTCAGAACTAAAAAGAGAGAGGGAGAGAGTGTTAGGACTGTATTAATTATATAGGTTCAGAAAGAGCTAAGGTACATAGCCAGGAGAATCGAAGGTAGGCACGAAGTCAACTTATGATTGATTAATTAATTTGTTTATCAGATGGTAAAAAAGGAAAGCTGAATTTAAAAAAAAATGTCAGAAACGATATGTTGAAATAATGAAAAATCTTTTAAAGTAATTTTAATGCATGAGTCATTATTTCATTATTAAAAATGAGGGAACCAAAAACGAAATAAAAAAAAAATCACTGGATATAAGATAAGAATTTGAAAATATTTTTAAAAGGCTTAATTATTGTAATTTAGGTGAAGTTTTCATAGGCAAGTGCAGTTCAAAATGAGAAAGGTACGACAAGAATTGATGGATTAAATATAGAATCTTTTAGATCGACGATGCCCATTAAACGGTTACAGGGTAAAATATTAATTGTCCGTATAATCAGTATAGTATAATTAAAGTATAGTAAGGTTTAATGGAAGGTGTATCCTTTTGAGAATTGTTATGAAGTCGTCATAGGATATATGATGTGATGTTATGCGGAGTCATGCTGTTATGAAATTAGAGGGAACAAGTTTTTCTGAAAAATAATTCATAAATAAAAAGAAAGTATTATGATTAGACTCACTGCCGTATTGAATTTTTTGAAACCAGTCACACTTAATATTTGCCGTATTGTAGAGTTTGAAACTGTATGATTTATGTATTTTATGACAGCATGCATAATGGTGGATCTGCAAAAGGGAAAATCCAGAAACGGTTGCTATATGAGGGAAGAGTCACACAACAAAATTTTTGTTTTCCTTTGGGCACGTTATGACAGAATGCACAGGCCCATTTGGTGATTGGACATACCACCGTTAACCGCTAATCCCGTGACAATTCATTTTTAAATTTACTAAAAGGAAGTCAAAGGAGTTGCCCCTCCCATTCCCCCCAACCTCAAGTAATGGGGGGTGAACCCTGACCCTTGGTAGATTGGTTGAGGGGGAGGAGAAGGCCAGCAACTCCCCCAGTGGTGCGCACCCCCCGTAAATAAATCCCCCTGAATTCGTCATTTAATGTGATTGGGGGGGAGACTGTGCCCCACTAGCCATTATAACCACCCCTCTATTAAACTAGCTTCCTTGTTCCCCTTAGTTTCCGCCTCCCCCTACTGTCCTCCCACTGCTCTCTTTCCCGTGCCATGCCTTGGCTGGATTCCCCTCGTCTCCCCTCGCCGATTTTAAGCCCGTTGAATTTTGATCACAATTAAACGGCGTTGGACCTGAGGTTTCGCGGAATGGTCCCCCGGTGCGTGTTTATATGCCCCCATTAGTGAAAGTGAGACGAGAAAAATCTTCCTTTGGAGGCCGCTGTGAAATTGAACGGAGGTTAGACATGAGACATGTAATGATATAACTGCTAAAAATTTCGGAGTTAATTTAGCCATGCCTGTTAATGTAGGAGGCTGAACTGACTCGGGTATGGAATCGAGTACAAATAGCATTTGTGATTAGTTTTCATTTTTAGTTATAAATTAGGCATCGTTCTTTGAATTTCCCTCATGACCTAATGGTTACATTAGTTCAAATAGTCAAAGATACCACCTGACGAAACTAAAAGTTTTTCATGTCTAGTAGCCCGTCGTGCATTTTAAAATGTATACTGTTAGATTATATAATCAGCGTTGCTTCCTTTATGCAAAATAAGTTAGCAGATAATCTTTGGTCAGTGAACATGTAACGGGCTTAATCGGAACACACTGACATTATGAAAATTAAAATTTGTCCAACTGAGTTTTTATCAGAAAAGCCTTCCTATCTGCTGAACGGTAATGAGTACCAGTATAGCATATAGGGTATCATTACAACTGGTACTAGACTTTTCTCGTGTTACCGTTTTATTTAATTTTATTTAAATTAATTTGCCCACTTATTTCTGGTTGCCATAATTACCTTTATTCTTTTTCTGTAGTTTCATGCCTTGTTTCTTCACCTGTATACAATAGTTGTGTATGTCGTTTTATACAAGACGCATATACTGCATGCAGTACTTTATGTAAGATCCATATGCTACTAACTCACTGTGCAAGCAGGCCTTTATATAAGATCTATATGCTGTATATATTCTTTTTCCTCACTGGTATGCAGGGCTGTATAGAAGATGCTCTCACTATTAGTATTCCTCACACTAACTGTACATGCAGGGTGATGTATACAGTTTATGTATACCTCACAGGTACTGAACGTTTTTATTAGTTATTTATCTTCCATAAACCTATTTTACTTGAAAGCCATAAAGTTATCGAGTAGTTCTTCTTCAGACGGAAATACTTTAGTCTGAAGATAACTCGTAATTAAGAAATATGATTTATGAAAGTGACTGTTTCTAAACCTTAGATGTGGTTTTAGGTCCAGTTACTGGAAATGATAAAAGAAAGAGTAGGTGATTGCCCAGAATGGCTCAATGTCATGGATTTTTAGCAGGATGATTAAGACGAGAGTATGATTTTGGAGTGATAGTTTGTTAACAAACTACAGTGGTATTTATATGAATTGCTGACCAATCAGTGGCTAGGAAATTTACATAGTAACTAACAGACCAATAATGCACATGCATTTGATTTTAGACTTTGTATCTTCTGAATATTTGGAAACCAGGTGTGTCCTGGAAGTGGAACCATCCTGCTGAATTGATTTGTTGCTAAAGAGCACGGTGTGGAAATCGTGATCCGAGATGCAGGTGTCATGAAGGCTTGGTGCCAGACCATCGGTGAAACGTGGAAAAGTCTTCCCGCAGTACAATACTCACCCCCTCTTAAAGTTGGCCAGGGGGTCGCAGAGTGTGTCCCACCCTTGAAAACTATACTGGAGGAGCAATGTCATGGGGCAAATACGCTGGTTTCAGGCAGTCGATGGCAACCCAATCTGTTGTGCTGTGGGTGTCGATGAGGAGAAGCTTGCTTGGCTGTTGATGACCCAGTAGGGACCCGTGTAAGGCTGGAGTTGAGAGCGGTTGAACAGCATCGGTTCTTGATGGAACATGTTTGCAGTATGCAGATCCTGGGATAAAGATCTTATTATTTTGCTTATAGGATGGGCGGTCAGATGCGAATTTTTTGTGAGAAGGTCCGGAGTCTGATGATGATGGGTGAAGTGCTATTGTCAGGGAAGAATTCACTTGGTGGTATCAGGCAGATCGGCGTGACGCCATCTTGGCTGCTGACAGGTCAAGGCCCTCTTTGGGTGTGGTTTGAAGTCTGGGGAGGATCCATGGAAGCTGTGAGTATCAGGTCGGAGTTGCAGCGAGACATCAGGAGCTTGCCTTCAGGTGCAGTGGAACCTCCTGATACCGTTGATTGGGATGGTAGGCAGTTATGCTCAAAATGGGTGCCAAGATGGTTTTGCAGAGATGTCCAGAGCTGCAACATGAAGGAAGCTCTGCCGGAGGTGATGTGATCGGCGCTGGATCGACACCCATGATGAGGAGCACTGAAACATGCTGCTGCTGATGCCTCCATCAGTGGCGGCGACTTAGGCCATCTTGTCAGGTGGTTGACCATTGAAAGAAATTAACGATGGCCTTGAACGAGAGGATTAGGCATGTCAGCACACAACGCACGCGCTTAAAATGGCATTCTGCGGTTGATGAAGGAGCCTACTTCTGAATTTGTGATGCTGGATTTTGGTGAGCTGGCAGGAAGAACATTCATGGGCTCACTCATTGCATCTTTTTGATATACTGTGCCCAGATGAAGCACTTCTTCAGGAGGGTGGCTGTGGATTATCCTAAAGGGTGCACCAGACCATGGACAATGTCAAAGACGTGATGTCTGAGTGCCTGAGGGATCCATGGGCATGGGCAGCCACTGCTGATATCACAAAGGATGGAGGTAGGGCTGTTGTTGTTGAGGGGGATGTCATGCCATTGCAGAGACGTTAAGGTCTTGCTGGCATTGAGCTTTGGGTCCTGCTGTTACTTAGCGGCCAGCTGCTTGCAACTGAGGCCAAGTTGTACTGCATCGATGGAGATTCTGGAGAGGGTGTCAGTGATGGGGTTGTGTTCCCAGGAACATGGCGAAGGGTGACCAGGCATTGCACTGTTGGTTTATAGAATGTACTAGCGGCAGATGGTCAGTTTGAAGGGTGAAAGGGGTGGTCTCCAAAAAATGTCGGAAGTGTTTGACGGCAAGGTATGCCACCAGGAGCTCGTGGCCAAACGTAGAGTAGTTTGTCTCTGTCATGCAGTTTCCTACTAAAAAAGGTGAAGGGTCGAGGATGACCATGGCTGATCTGCTCCAACCCAGCTCCCTATGGCTCTGTTGCTGGCATCCATGGACAGCAGTAGAGAATGACCTGGGTGCAGAGAAAAAGAGGCGGTGGCCTTGGAGGCATTTTTGGTGGAGGTGAAGGCAGATTCCTGTATGATCCCCAGGCAAGGCCTTGGGCTTGCCCTGGAGGACTTCGTGCAGTAGGGCCAAAGTTGAGGCGATGTCAGGCAAGGCGATGATAATAGTTCACCATTCCGAGGAATTCTTGTAGACCCTTGACAGTGGTAGGGGAGGGGAACTTCCTGATGTTGGCGACCTTCTCTGGCAAGGGCTGGATGCCCTCAGGTGTTATGAGGTGCCCCAAGAATTCTACCCACTTGGAGGCCATTTTCTTGCAGGCATTGGAGGACAATGTGCAGGTGTTGGAGGTGCTCTTCCTTTGATGCAGAGAAAATTAAAATATCGTCGATGTAACAGACGCAGAAGGGAAGGTCTCCCAGGATGCTATCCATCAATCACTGAAAAGTAGCACCTGCATCGCGGAGGCCAATGCAGGCGTAATTGAAGGTGAAGGTGCCAAAGGGCATCGTGATGGCAATCTTCGGGATGTCTTCAGGATTCATGGGGACCTGGAAGTAAACCTTTGAGAAGGTCCAGCTTAGAGCAGATTTTTGCATTGTGTAGGAAGGTGATCATGTCTGTGATTTTAGGAAGGGGTTAGTGGTCAGCCTTGGTGACCACGTTCAGCCTTCTGTAGTCCCCATGTATGGTGCTGTCCTTTTTTGTTTCTATGTGGAGGTGAGATTCCCAAGGACTTGATGCCTTTTGACACAAACCCATCTTCTCCATCTCTGCGAAGGTTTTCTCTGCTGCCTCGAGTTTTTTGGGTGGTTGGCATTGGAAAAGGGAGAGTTAGGGAGAGCCTGAGGTTTTAATGTGGTGGAAAATACTGTACTTGGCAAGGATTTGATGAAATTGTCATAGTTCAGGTTTGAAAACATCTGGGTGTGTAGTGAGCAGGTATGCAAAATGCGTCTTTGGAATCGTGACATGGAGGGCGAGTTCTATGGGGCTGCAGCAGTGGGCATCATCGGACAGATTGGTGGCATCAACAAGGCTCTTGTTGGCAACATCCACGCAGTTGGTGGTGTTGCCAAGCAGTCTCACTGCAAGGAGGGTATTGAAGTCCATGACAATAAACTGCCAGTGGTACTTTCTGTCACCGAGGTTAAGGGCGAGATGCTTCTGACCGAAGGTAAGGATGGGAGAGCCGTTGGCAGCTGTGAGTCAGACATCAGATAGCTGTGGGCATTTGGTTGGTTGACTGGATACAGGCAGAAGGGAATGGCAAGCCCCTGTGTCGACCAAAAAACGAGTACCTGTGGCAGAATCAAGGATAAAAAGACAGAGGTGCTAATAGTGCACGTAGGATTGGATACATCAGAATTACGGTTGGATTTGTATACGTTAGTATGGCCCCTAGTCGAGGGATACACACCTGCTATGGCTACCATGAGTGACGGTAGCCGTTTCACATTTTTTTTTGGCCATGGACACCCTGAGAGGAAGTTCTTGGCTGCAGGGCTGAATGTTCTGTGGCATCAGCAAAGCTGAAACGTTGGCAGTTGCTGGTGTGTGTGGTTGGCGCCCTTGGGTTTCTGAAGGCGGAATGGGTGGCAAGGGTTTGTCCTGGAAGTTTGCGAGGGTTTGACAGCCATGGTGGCCTCTGTGGCATTAAGAAGGTCGTCTGTCACTGAAGGGTTGGATGTTCTTTGAAGGGTGGCGAAGGCGTGGGCGTGGCAGCGGTTTGCAGCATAATGGGCATCCGTCATATTGTCTGCTAGGGTGGCGAGGGCATCATCAGGTGTGTCTTCGATGTCGGTCAGTGCTGCCCTTACTGACGTTGGCAGGCACTGCAGCCAGAGTGCCTTGAGGATGTCAATGGATCTGGGAGAACCATCTGCTGCAGGAGGAAGACGGGCGAGGGCTCTCATCTCGAGAAGGGCGGCGGATGGGCATTGATCACCCAAGGGTTGCTGTGCCGCATCGAAGATCTGTTGTACACGAACAGCTGGGGATGGCGTGAATCTGTCCAGTAGGACCTTCTTCAGGTCTTCATACTGCACGATGTCGGTGCCCTTAGTGTCCAGCCACTCCTTCAGTTGGGGAAAGAGGTGGTCCGGCAGGGCAGTGAGGACATAATCTGCCTCTGACGATGAGGACCGTGCACCCTTGATTCAAAGCGTGACTTCGGCCCGACGGAACCAAGTGTAGGCGCTAGTCGGTGTGAAAGTCAGAAGCTTAACCTGGGTGATGGTGTCGGAAGGAGCGGCGGAAGGGGAGAGCTATGTGTCTTTGTCGGACATCTCGTGCATCCTTGCTGGGTGTTGGTGCGGAAGGGTCACAACGTTAGCAGGATGATTAAGACAAGAAGTATGATCTTGGAGTGATAATTTATCAACAAACTACAGTGGTATTTATATAAATTGCTGACCAATCAGCGGCCAGGAAATTTACATAGTAACTAACAGGCCAATAATGCACATGCAATAATTTGTGTCTTCTGAATATATGGAAACCAGGTGTGTTAAATGGCGCCACTTAGTATCTTTGCTGAATATTTGGAAACCATGCAGGTGTCATCCTGGAAGTGGCGTTGAAACCATCCTGATTCTTTGAATTGATTTATTGCTAACTGGGTCTAATCTTTACATTATATAACATATATATATATATATATATATATATATATATATAATAACCATATATATATATGCGATGCAGGTATATATATATTGAAGGCTTGTATGTATATGTATATTACAGTATATATATACATGTGTGTATGGTGTGTGAAATGTGGAGTCTTTCGTTTCGTATACATAAGATTCTTGCACACTGAAGATCTTACTGAACTGGCAATATAATATTTCATTATATATATATATAAATATATATATATTATATATTCATTATATATTATATATATTATATATATATTGACTTTCATATTGTGTGTGTGTGTGTGTGTGTGTATTGCATTTGTGCTTCACGTATACATAATGCAATATACTCGTGCAGTATAGTTTTATTTATGAAAGTCATTACTTATTATTTTATAGCGATAGGTAGTGCTTCTAGAGATTGAAGAGTAACGCATGGCAGATACGCGTTAGCTTTCAAGTGTACATACCCGAAGGTCTTCTAAGTTAGATTTTCCCATACAAGTTCTCGATTTTTCCCATTGCGCGCTCTCTCTCTCTCTCTCTCTCTCTCTCTCTCTCTCTCTCCCACGTGGACTTCCTTCATATCGGCTTGTTTGAAGTTTCTGTTTAACGTTTATTTTTTAAATGTCAAAGTATACAAAACTTACTGGCGATTAGGTCGACTGTTATCCGGGCCCATTAATCAAATGGGCCGAGAAAAAAGGGGAAAAACCAGTAAATGTAAATCATCAAAAGAGTATTGACGAGGCAATCTCACTCTCCTCTGAAACTCTTCACAAGGCTATCAAGTGGGCATTGGTATAACCGATTTCTCCCAAGTCTCTCTCTCTAGTTTTATTTTTTCTCTAAAATGTCAAAAGTCTCTCTCTCTCTCTCTTTGATCACAGAGCTGAATAAACTTAATCCGAGATGAGAATTTTTTTTTTTTAAACTGAGCATGAGATCTGGTTTTACTAATCTCCGCTAATTTATCTCAGTGAATTTTCGTAGCTTTATTTTGCTGGTTACCAGCTCATGTAGCCAGGAAATAGAATGAAGAGGACCTGGATGGTTTATCAAATCGTTCGTTGACAATTGCAACACGAAACAGTTGCCATTTTGCCCCTAAGAAACATTCTCTTGTTGTTAAACTAAAATTAGTGGAAGCCTCTCAGATATCAAAGGAATTTGGTTGGTTCATATTATTGACATGAGACTGAGCCTTGTCGACTACTGATTGTCTACACACGTTTGATTCATTGTATTTTTGGTAGTTAGTTGTGGAGTACCCTTATCTAGGGTTGGGCTCTCTAGAACACAAGCATTTTACTTAATTTTTTTATCATTGGTCATCTCCAGGCATTTTGTGGTGACAGCTGTCCCCTTAACGGCAAGGCGAAAATGCACATTCACTAAAAGCCATGATTTGGCCAACCATTAAAAGTGTCAAACAACGGGAACTGGAGTTGACCAGCCATTAAAGTACTAAGTTAAATGAGTTAACTGACTCAGGCTAGAACTGGCCACCTGTCAACATTCTTTTACCTGGTTTCCCTGGTCAACGCCTAGCATTTTGTGATGACTGCTTGGACCCTTTGATCGTCAGCGCTAATATGCTGCCTTACTATTCATAGAAGCTTAGCCACACATGTAATTGAGAACCCCAGTCTAACGTTTGCTTTCCGATTGCTTGAAATAGGGTGGTGACTTTCCTACTCCAAGGTTCGGCAAAAGGGTTTTGTTCAAATTCCACTAGGAATTTTAGATTTGTATCAGAAGCTGGACTTCTTTGGGTGTAGGTCAATTTTTCAACCCTCTTTGTATTTTGACCTTTTCACTTATTTCAATTTTTTTTTTTTTTTATTGCGAGGAGATATATGACTTTGACGGATGTTTTGATCTAATTATCTGAAGTTAGTGAATGTATGTTTATATGAGTGTATATTTATGTGAGTGCATTTGTTAATAAGTATATCTATCTTTAAATGTCCAGTATATACTGTAGATATTTTACCACGCCATTGGGGGATGTTTTTCATACCAGTTTACTTTAAAAATTTAATCTCTCTCTGTCTCTGTCTCTGTCTGTCTGTCTGTCTGTCTGTCTGTCTGTCTCTCTCTCTCTCTCTCTCTCTCATTTTCCTTCAGTGGTATGTTCTTCTTCATGAACGTTAACATCAGCTCTCATGTAATTCCTTATTGAATCGGTAATCTGAATTTTCAGACCTTCCTGAAGTGTCTTAACAGGTTGCTAACACGCTGGAAGAGACGGCCCAATGTCGGTATCACTCTAAATAATAGCTCTTTGAAAAGAGTTTTTCATAGATCTTGCTTGCTACTCCCCAAATGTTTTGTCCTTAAGTTGACAATTAATGCAACTTATATATACATACATGCATACACACACACATTGCCAACACACACATATATATGTGTGTGTGTGTGTGTAAATTGCGATTAGGAGTCATAAGTTGTTTTTCTTAACAGATAACAAAACAATAAGGCGGTCGCTGCTCTATATATATATATATATATATATATATATATATATATATAATATATATATATATATATATATATTATTATATGTGTGTGGTTTATCTGGGATAAATCACGTCAATTATAAGGAAATATAATTATTAATATATTTAGCGGTAACATTTGTTTTAGTTTTGAATTCAGCTTTCAGAAAACGATGAAGTTTAGCATGAGAAATAGATGGCTGTCGCCCTCAGAGTTGAGATTCTGTAGCTTCTAGTAAGAAAAAAAAAAGTCCATGGCCGGAGAAACGATGACATATTTAGTTAACAGTGAGTAACAAAAAGTATGATGGCTTTCTTGAATTGTAGGGAATTTTCCAAGTATTGCTGACGTTTTTCCCAGGCTTACTTCTGTAAGCGACTTCCCTGGGCTTTTTGTGTCGCTTACGAGAAGGTTTTGCCACGGAGACTTATGTCAGCTTTATCTGCTGCTGTTATTTGTACGATTTTTGTTCCAGATACCTATCTGGCTTTATTCAAATTAAAGGTTTTTATTATCTGCATTTATTTATACACTGTGTCATTAATATTTTCGCCTATCTGTGACGTTCAAATCTGCATAAACACCCTGGTTTATGTGACATTCTCAAAATTGTCATTGTTCACTCTATAAAGTCCGGTTGCATTTAAGGGCATGCAAAGCGTCAGATAAGTACTGTGAAGAGTCTGGTAATACCTGAACGTGCGTATTTTCCCAGCGTTTTATCAAAAGAAATAACCCATGCTTAGCTTCTGTCGAGCCAGCACATCCTGACTTTTTTTAACCTGTAAATAGTGTCTTTTATTTATTTCTATCTTCTAGTTTCAAGAAGGCAGCTTGCGAGTGGTCATTCTGCTGTCGGTTTACAAACGTCGCCTTTTTTTCTTTTGTTTTACTCGAAATTTAACGGCCACAAACTATTACATACGTGAATTTTAGAGTTCATACATTATGCGCTTAAATGTATGTTATGGGTGAATCTCAAATCTTATTTTCGTGTAATTTTGTCCACATAACACGTTTCAAAATAACATCAAGGTGTCTCAGAATTTATCCGTCACATACCGGCTAGCTAGACATCATGTGATTATTATATTATACATTTTTTTCAGTATATCAGTTCGTGGCGTTTTCCTCTCTCTCTCTCTCTCTCTCTCTCTCTCTCTCTCTCTCTAACCGTTAGACCATGTTGATACTGTAATGCTTGTAAACAGGTCAGCAAAAGTATGGTTTTGCACTAGAATTAGCACAGATCAGTAGGAAGCGTTACGCAACGTTACCCACACATCATGATGATACAGCATAGAGCCATCCGGCAACTGCGAGGGCGTGGACACGGTTGCCTAGCAACCAGAGGTAAGTCTGTGGCATTACCTGAGCGATACGCATTGTACAACCTCCTTTTTCCTCCATTTTCATGCAAACGCTTTTACACGAAAGATAAAGGATTCTGTAACAGGAGAAAACGTAAATTATATCTAACAGACCTTCATGTCTAGTTTAACGATTTTACGTATTTCTTCGGACGAAAATATCTCAAGTTGTTATCGCCTGGACATTTGCTGTGCAATACCATTTTTATATATCCAAGAATCCAGTAAAATCACCAGGAAATGTTATTTTGAAATGGTTGTTTATGTCTTTGTATACTTTTGTTTATGCCGACAGCAAACGATGCCGTTATTTTGTTCTAAGGAAATATTAACTGTATTCAAAAGGGATAAAGTAGTATAAGGTAAGACATCGCCATTTTCTGCCTCCAATCTCGTGTTATTATCCAAGTAAGAAGAAACGTTTATATATATATATATATATATATATATATATATATTATATATATATATATATATATATATTTATATATATATTATATATATATATATATATATATATATATATATATATATATATGTATGTATATACACATACACATACACACACACTCACACACACACACACACACACACACATATATATATATATATATATGTGTGTGTGTGTGTGTGTGTAATGTGTGTGTGTGTGTGTGTGTGTGTGTGGCTGCTTGTTCAAGTTCGTTTAAACTTACATACATGTGTACGTCGAATACCTCTTCGTGCCACGGCTATGAGGAAGGGAAGGCCATTATGTGTATAAGAACAATAAGGTCACTGTCGATTGTTTGACTGCAGTTAAAGGTTACGTCATGTATAAAGGTGAGACGGTTACGTACCTTCTCTTGCAGAATCTTTTTAGTATGTGCTGAGAATGGCCGTGTCTTTGCCTCTGTTGTAGAGGATGACGCAAGCAGTTGCCCAGTATTCCTGTTTTATGCATTATGCTGATTCATATGTCGATTTAATTCTTCTTCATATTTATATCATCCTGTGCATGTGTTAATGGAGTATATTTTTATATGTGTAATTATGAGATTCAGTAGGTTTTTTTTATATGGGTCAATAAAAACAAAAGATCTTTGTACCCTCACTTTATTTAATTTGCTCAAGCACATTATAAAATATAATACTCCATTGTTAGTACTGGAGAAGCCTACTTTTCTTTGTCCATCCTTTGCAACATTTCTTCGTCGTGTGGCGTTTTGAGTAACCTCTGTCATGAAAATATTCGCTTGGGACATTTTCACATTCTGGTAGATTTATTATGTAGGTTTCGAAATCTAAAAAAAAATTATGTTTAACTTGTAATTCACGCAAAATACACACAAACATACATTAATAAACATATATATATATATATATATATATATATATATATATATATATATATATATATATATATATATATATATATATATATATATTATATGTATATATATTATATATATTTATATATATGCATATATTATATATTTATATATGTGCGTGTGTGTGTGCGTGGAGAGAGAGAGAGAGAGAGAGAGAGAGAGAGAATTGTCCACTATTTGCCGCTGGAATGAGGGGCTTCAGAAGGC
>NC_089792.1:38986638-39001638 GCF_040412425.1 Macrobrachium rosenbergii | reverse complement strand
TATATAATGTACAGGTTTTGGCATTAGCATTTCTAGGTCGTCACATATTCAACTTGTGACCATAATAAGCATTCTTAGTTTCGATGAACGAATGAACGGCGGCGTATAGGAAACGTGTTATTGCTTTAAGTACGTATGTATAAACATAATACGTATCAGTACTAAAAAAAAAATCTTGGTTTTAGTCCTTATCATCTGGAACAGTTAGTCATTTATTTTGAAGTTTTTCCTTGTTAATTGTCTTTGCTACATATCTGTACCTGCTATGTAGAATTTTGTTTTTCATGAGGGTACATTCATTAACAAAATTATTTTGAATAAATAAATGAACAGAATCTCGGTATGCATGGTTCAAAAGAAAGACGTTTGAGGTTTGAGTTCACTGTAAACTGTGAATAGCATTTTGTTTTTCATGAGGGTGCATTCATTGACAAACTTTTATAAATAAAAAAAAATATGAGTAAATAGAATCTGTGTATGTATGGTTCAAATAAAGACGTTTGAGTTTGAGTTCACTGTAAACTTTGAAAGCATGCCCATGAAACGTTAGCCTTGAGTCGCTTGTTCTCTCAATTTTGTTCATGATTTGTACGCGTATCGAAGTGGAAAACGAGGTAGATCTCTTTACTCAATAATAGGCTAAGCACCTACCAAGGGTGTTTAGCGGAACTGTAACTGATAGTATTGACCCTGGGGAAGCATTCCTTTAGTATTTGTTAGTTATTTTGGAGTTAGGAAAGCTAAAGGCTGCTAGTTTGGCTTGTTATCTACTCGTTACCTAGTCCGAGGTGCTAGTAGTGAAGACCGGATGGTGAATGTAAAGTAGATGGCCGCACGAAGATATCGTTTATTGACATAATTTGTCGACCACACAGTATAGAAATGGTTGTATATAATACTTTGATCCCCGAGGGGCTAGTACTAAACACGGCGCCCCAAGGAGATTCCGCCATGTTTAGTACTACCACCTCGGAGCAGGTGACGAGTAAATAACGAGCCAAAGTACCAGAAGCTTAAGATAGGTAAAATCAGTACTTAGTGAGCCCTGGAATGTATTCGCAGCTATTTATTGCATGATCCACAATTTCAGAAATAGTAACGATATAATTTCTCAGTTCAGCTATTTTATCCATCATCGTAACAATTTAACATCATAAAATTCTGGTTCATTTATAATCATCACTTATTCTACACTTTCTTTGTATTACTTTCAGTAATTTGTATCGTATGCAAGGGCGTCAATTACAGGTCGTTCTTCTTCAGAGAAAATGTTGTCACTGAGGTAAAGAAAATGCGAACGGTAACAACAAAAGGAGAGAGACAACCTAACAAGGTCACCGAAAATTAGGGATTACTGGCGATGTGGCCGCCGGAGTGCGTAGGCTGTTACTTCGACGCAGCGTCGCGGCGTTAAACGTATATCTTCGGGACGTGGTTATTTTTGGGTGCTTTTCCGTTCTTGGAATTTTTACTAATGATTCTCCGGTGCAGATCCTTGGTCTTGGATATGAAAATGGGCATTTATATGCAAGTCAGACGTGGTAGCTGAATCATTTTAAGATATGAATCATATTCACCCAATTAGATTCGTCAGTTATTTATAAGTTGTATTCTTACAGAGATCGTTCACATTCATAATTAGCCTCTGACCCTCTTTTCCTATCGAGAGCAACCAAATTTGCCGAACAGCAGCACCAATATGCAGTAAATGTGCCTCAGTTCCAGAGGTTTTTTTCTTCCTCACACCATTGGACTGTGGGACAGTATTCCTGAGGATGTTTTGCAATTGGAACCTGAAAAGTTCAAGCGCGGATGCAACGCATTACTACCCTAAAACACCTCTCCTTGTACTTTGATAATTTACTTACACTTTCGTCTATTTACTTATCAATTTGTTTCTTTTTTTTTTTCTAGTAACTGATCTCTTCTTTCTGTATTTCCTATTACCTTCAGTCACTTCTCGTGACCACCGTATTCTTTGGAAGTTTGAATTTTAAGTCAATGGCCCCTGTGGGTTTGCTCCATATGAATAGGGGTCATACTCTGAATAATAATAATAATAATAATAATAATAATAATAATAATAATAATAATAATAATAATAATAGGAAGAAGACTTAATCACCACCAGTTACTACTACTATTAATGTGAATAATATTAATTGTAGCAATAAAATTAAGAAAAAATGAAAACGACGAACACGAAGGAGACAAAGGCCACTGATCTTTCTTCCTGGGAGGCAGATGGCTGTGACAGTGCTCGTTTTAAACTCTGCGCTAAATTAATAATGATATTTGACATCCCATCATAACTGTCTCGACACTCATTGTAGTTGAAGACATGAAACAATGATGCCCATTTCCATTGCACAGTTAACGTGGCGCCAAAGCGAATCGACCTTGATCTTTTGAAACTGTTTACTCCTCGCTCAAAATGCTGTAACAGAAATTCACCAAGGGCGTTTGCTCTGTTTACCATATCATCTGTTCATCATTGTAGTTATCAATAACATCCGTCTCATATACTGTGGAAACTACTTCTTTTCTTCATGGTATGATCCGTTCACTTTAATTTTTTTTTTTTTTTTTTTAATGAAGATCTCGGTTATTTTCAAAATCTGGGAATTTTGATTTTGATATGGTTTTAAATTTTGTCTCGTGACTTTCCTGGATGTTTTTATTTTTTAAATTTTTAGTACGTAAAATATTTTCTGAAAAGTTTTTCTATGTTTTTCCGAAAGGAAAGTTATGTATGTCTTGTCAGAGAGATGTGACCAAGGTTTTTCTTGGTAAAGTAGGGTAAAGTAATTTTCAGTATTATCTCAGAAAACGATCACCTTCCGTGGCTGTTTCTCGTAAAAGAATAAAAAAAATCATGGACTGTGAAGAACTGTCTTTAATTTTGGTTTTCGAAGCACTCACGTGTAGAATGAAACAAATATTATCTCGGTAATTATACCCATAGCAATAATTGCGTACTATTTTGTCCGGTTGAACGAGGTATCGTAAGTCGATTTTTTTTTTTTTATTTACGAAAGGTTCTGCTGTAAACAAATGTTGTTTTAGATTAAATTATTTTTATTATTTTTATTTCTACCCTACAGTCCTTATGTCTGGACTATGGTACCTCAATTCTGTATATTTGTATAGGACCCAGTGGTGAGAGAAGCTGTAACCCTTGCACTATTTTTATTACAAAAAATGTATAGATCTAATTATTATTATTATTATTATTATTATTATTATTATTATTATTATTATTATTATTATTATTATTATTATTATTAATGGATCGCATTTTACTAAGCATCGTTTTAGAAAAACTGGTGTATAAACTCAAATTACTTCTCACTGTTTTCGCTTTATTAATTTTTAATATGGACGATTCTTTGTTCTTTTAAGCACTCTTATTTACTGGTAGAATAAACTATTTTTACATGCCTTACAAAAATATGCTTAGTGTGTTAATACGCGTGCACGACACAGATGAAGCCTCTCTCTCTCTCTCTCTCTCTCTCTCTCTCTCTCTCTCTCTCTCTCTCTCTCTCTCTCTCTCTCTAATTTTCAGTTTTTTTTTTTTTCATTGCGGTCACTTAGGGGTTGAGCAGTTCAACAATGTATGAAATGCTAGCAATTCCGTAAACACGTGAAAATTCATGAATGGCGCTTAAACGCTGTACGATTCTTTGAGCAATAAAAAGCGTAGTCTTTGTGTCAGGCGGCGGATTCGGAGTCGATGTCGATATATATATATATATATATATATATATATATATATATATATATATATATATATATATATATATATATATATATATATATATATATATATATATGACGGAGGTTAATGCCGAGGCTAAATACAATTTCCTCTCACGACGGGTAAACAAGTACAGCAGACTCGGCATTGACTCATACCTCTCTTGATAGCTCAATGGTAGAACGTCGACTGGAGTTGCTGGGCAAGGATCTGTGTCGAGGGATCGCGACCCGGCAGTACCAATCCATTTATCACTCTTAAATTCCCCTTCGGTGATAATTCCCCATCAGGGGATATTCCCGAGGTAGCGTGAATTTTATATTAAAGCGACATTTGTAGCTTCATGATTATATACATATATATATATATATATATATATATATATATATATATATATATATATATATATATATATATATATATATATATATATATATATATATATATATATATATTAATATATATATATAAAAATAAATACAAATATAACACTGGAGTGCTGCGGGCCTTTCGACGCTAGTCCTTTAATTTTCCTGTCATATCCTGCTTGATTTTATCATTATTTAATATTCATCACGTTCCATATTTTCATGATTCAGTTATACATATGTATGTATGTATATGTATATATATATATATATATATATATATATATATATATATATATATATATATATATATATATATATATATATATATATATAATATAGATAGATAGATGTGACTCCAGATCAGCCATAAAAAGGCCTCTGTTAGAAATTGACACACATCTTCTGTAATGTATATTCTCACATCTCCAACCTTCCTCCATATATTTCAAAAGGTCCGGGTCTTCCATCTTCTGGCACTTAAGAGCTCACAGTACTAACACGTACTAGATTTCAATGGGTTTTGCATATGACTCTCAAAAATTACCCATCTCACTTTTATCATTATCTCGTCAGTATATGGAACTTCCATAATTCCTTATATGATTAACTCTATTTTAAACGACTGCATACATATGTGTGATGTATATATGTATATATAAATATATATATATATGTATATATATATATATATATATATATATATATATATATATAGATATTATTATTATATATATATATATATATAAAAATATATATATATATATATATAAATATAGATGCAGTCGCAAAAAAAAATATGATGCTGGTGTGTGTGTTTTGTGTGTGTAATGCCGTATGAGAAATCGCCAGGAAGTGCTTTCCCTTTCTAAAGTGGTGTTGTAAGTTAGAAAGTGACCTCTAAAGTAATGAAAATTGCGCGACTACGTTCTGCAATTAATGAGTATTTCAAGAACAGATGAAGTTGGATGCTCCATTTAAACCGGTTTGCCTCAATGAGTAACATGAGAGAGAGAGGAGAGAAAAAGAGCGGATCGGTATTTCAGAAAGTTTTCTTGTACTTTTATGTCTGGATGCATTTACCTCCAAGGGTAAGGCAACTAGGAAATTCTTTGATAGATATATAGTAGTTTTAAACGTTTTGCAATTGACGATTTTGATTTATTGTTATATATAAGTGGGTTGGTAATGTCTGTTAATTCTGTGAGAAGAATAAATGTGTTGTAGGAAAGAGGGCAAAAGTTATTGGGTTCCACAAATTTATTTCTTTTTGCATTAATAAAATGACCTAGCGTAGTGGCAAGAGAGAGAGGCATTGCAAAAGTAGAAGCTGCAGTCATAAAAAAAAAAAATGCACCGATGCTTCTTCGGCGCAATCAAGTTTTCTGTACAGCGTATAATGCTGTATGAAACTCTCAGCCACGGCTCATGAAACTCTCAGCCGGCCGTGGTGGCCTGTGTTGTTGCGTTACCAGACGCACGATCATGGCCAACTTTAACCTTAAATAAAATAAAATTTTACCATTTCGGTTAGAGGGCTGCCCTTTGGCATTTTTTTATGGTTGGAGCGTTGGATGATCAATATACCAATTTTGGCCCTCTAGCTCAGTAATTTTAGGTCTGAGGCGGACGGACAGACAAAACCATGTCATTAGTTTTCTTATACAGAAAATAAAACCTGTTATAGTAGAGCATGCATTTAAATCTAATAAAAAGAATGTTTTTTTTAACAGGTGGTTCATAACCCATCCGTTTACAGTGAAAATGCCACTTACAAAGACCGACTTGAGTCATAGTTCAAGTGTTGAAACAACCAAGATCAGTCTCATCTACAATGAATCCTGATTAAGGACATCTAAATTTTGTTTTTACTGTTAGTCCAGATTAATGAAGGTTGTTGAATTATTAGAAAAATATAATTATAAAGCGATGGCTATAATTGAAATTCTTGGTAACTGGACATCTATATTAGTCAAATATAATATATATATATATATATATATATCAGATGATATATATATAATAGATATATATATTGAACAGCACTCAGCTATGTATATGTACAAACTTCGGCTGGTGTGAAAAAGGGTGTGTGGCTACTAACCTATACCTTAAAGAAACTGTTACCACTGATCCAGTAAATTCAGTGTATGTTTGATGTGTATGTTTGTGTAAATAATATATATATATATATATAAAGCTTATATATATATATATATATATATATATATTATATATATATATATATATATATATCAATATTTACACAAACACACAAACACTATTGGCTGATATATATATATATATATATATATTATATATATATATATATATATATATATATATATATATATATATATATACATATATGATATATATATATATATATATATATCCTTGACAGTATTTATTTATTTATTTATTTATTTACACACACTATACGCCTGTATCCCTACTGGAGACAGTGTGGTAACAGTTCTGGTTTCTCAGCAGGTCCTTTTTTTTTCCTAGGTATGAGGTTTTTTTACACCAGCCAAATTTACATATCCCCCCCCGTTTGCCCCTGGAGAGGTAATATGGGGGTAATTTTGGTCTCAGGATTCGTTTAGTAGGATCCCTGATACCACTCAACGCCCTAGTTTTTGTTCAGTTGAATCTACCAGACCTGAGTGATACCATCGAGCTTTGGTACCAGTCGAGACTGATCAAAGAGAATCCTGGCTTCAATCCGTGGTAAGTACAGAGGGGTTTTAGGACCGCTTCTAAAAATAAATCAGTGTTCCCGTGTTGTTCTATACATCAAGTTAGACTCTCGGAGTATATATTAAATAATGCTGTAAAAGTTTTAGAAAGTTTAGGTGTCTGAATTTAGCAGGGAGGACTTGCATTGTGAGGTAATTGAGCAATTATGTGGCACTGTAGGTGAAATGAAGTATAGCCCCAAGGGTGGAAGGTTTCATAGGAAAGAGTATCGGGAATAATAGACACTTCAGGTGAGAGAAAAGTAATTCAGAAGAATTAAGAAGTGTGAGGGCATGATTTGCTTAGGTATTTTATGATTGGGGTAAAAGAATATTTTGATAGAAAAAGCGGCGTAGATAATAGGATATGATAGAATAGAAGTTCCATTCTGACATTGCTGTTTGTGATAAAAAAATAAGATGTTAAAGGATGACAAAAGGAAAAATGTTATGAACATTTATCAAAAGAAAACTTATAGTATTAAAAGATGCAGTGCTGGAACTATCATAAATGTAAAGCACATGCTGCAGTTTGTAAGAACAGTTAAAATTAGCCTTGATGAAAGTGGACTTGGGTTGAAATGTGTAATGGGACAGGGACTGGTGCCGTGTAAAAACAAATCTCATTCAAGCGAATACCCAGCAGGCTGGGAAGACAGACTGCTGGATAACTGTAAGAGCTCACGGTCTAACTAGAGGTTTCTTAAGGAAGAAAATGACATAATAGATAACTAAACATAAGAAACAAAGGTAAACATATTACAAGGAGAGAATACAGTAATTATCTATTACAAACAATGTCAAAGTTAAGTAGAGATTTCAAAACGAGGTATTTCAAAACAAACCAGTGCACAACAGTCAATGCTAAGAAAATTGTTCAAATTGTTTTCAAGTGGACCCAGTAGTATGAGATATATTGTTTTAAAATTACTTCCCTGAGTACAGGCATTGTTTGTAATAGTTTAGTCTATTTTATTCTTGTTTTGTATGAAATTATGTAATTTTATAATTTCAGTGTTCCCCTTTAAAGATTATGATTTGCCATGTAATATGTTTACCGATGTATTATTTATTTGTCATTTGATTTTCCTCTCAGAAGAGGCCTCAAGTTGGTGAGAAAACCTTTAGGTATTAATATTTATGCCTGTAATGCTGGTTTCTTGCCATTTTGGACCGTTGAATGCTTTTATGGATGTGAAAGAGTGGAAATGGTTGACTGATGATGTTTGGAGTAAAGGCTAGGAATCGTGTTAGAATGAAGTAAAATGGGAAATCACAAATAGTGCAGAGGCAACCCAAATGTCTAGCAGCTCCTGCAAAGGGATCATTAGTGAGAGAAGAGCCTACTGTATAGGGAGCCTCACATTGCAGTGTTTTAACTGATTGTTCTGCTGACTCGTTTCTGTGTCTGCAATTTGAATGTAATAATGAAAGTAGAAAGAATGAGAACCTTAGAAGTGTGATGATGTGGTAAGAACCAAATTATTTTAGGTGAAAATATGGCTCAATGTCTGTTTGCTAGGTTTAAATAAATTCATTGAAAGAATCAGGATAAGCTGGTCATAACGGGACAAATGGCACAAATCTAAGCGGAAAGGGGGACTTTACTTCTAGAAAGCACGAGTATTTGCGAAATAGAGGTTAGAGGCAAGTGATACGTTAATGGTGATTCAATGTATGTTTGTTTGATGGGGCTGTTGTGTAAAGAATATGAAGTAAAACAATAAAGCTTTTGTACAACGGGGATTCATCTTTACCTCACATTCTAAAATCTCAATGGGTAGTGACTTAAGACTTGCCTTCCAAAGCCATATATTGTCTGTAAAAACCATTATAATATCATCCCTTGTTATTACTTAAGAAGGTATTGCATCTCTGTGTGTGATGGTCCATCTATCACTGTAGATACTCTGATGATAAGATGTTAACGATTATGGAGGCTCCTTGACAGTGATCTTTAAGTAGATCTAGATTCTTCGTTGGACTGGTCGGTACCGTTCTCGACTAGCACTCTGCAGGGCCCGAGTTCGAATCTCCGGCCGGCCAATGAAGAATTAGAGGAATTTATTTCTGGTGATAGAAATTCATTTCTCAGTACAATGTGGTTCGGATTCCACAATAGCTGTAGGTCCGTTGCTAGGTAATCAATTGGTTCTTAGCCACGTAAAACTAAGTCTAATCCTTCAGGCCAGCATTAGGAGAGCTGTTAATCAGCTCAGTGGTCTGGTTAAACTAAGGTATACTTAACATTTTTTTAAGTAGATCTCAATCAGTGAGTGGGATGATGAGGCTGCGACATTTATTCATTTATACTCTTTCACATCGAATAAAATAGATGACCAGTTATACAGGATTGGGTCCTAAACGTTTAGGAACTAGGATGAAAAGCGCACGTAAACGGAGAGGGAGAGATACCTCTGAAAAATTTTTCCATCAGCTAACTAACCAACCAACGACCAGCCTTTGGCTATCATTGGCCCTATTCCCGTGCTGGTGCTTCGCGCAACAGTAGCTGGTAATTTGGTCCATAAAGTGTCCCTTCGTGGGTCGTTTCTGAAGGCTATCTTTCCCTTTCTATTACAATGGACTTCCCTTCCCCTTCTTCCCTGCCTGCTCCCTACCTCGTCTCCTCAGGTACTGTTTTTAAAGGTGGGGGAAGCATGCCTTGGGGATTCAAAGGTAATGCAATTTGAATTTGGATGGATTTTTTTTTTTTTTTTTGCTATATAGTTGGTTCAGTATTCTTTATAGTTAATGATAGATGGATTTTTTCCCGTTTGTTTTTAACGTTCTTGATTTATAGCACACGTTTTAATGGTGTCCATACCACATCTATGATTTAAAAAAAATAAGCATTGGTCCTGGTGTAGCTGTTCCAGTTTTATCAAGTATGTTGTTAAAGTATGCCGTACTTTATCGAGCCTGCATGTCTATATATGTTACCATAAAATGTACTGGGAAGTTATTATTACTATTATTATTATTATTAATGGCCGTTCAAACATTTAACGCCTTACAAGGAGGGCTTATGGTGAAGTGTTCCGAGTGTGACAGTGGGGAGGAGGGGGAGGAAGGTTCAGCCGTTAGTTACATAACATTTTCAAATTTTATTTTCCTTTGTTTCCTTTGAAAAGATGTAAATGTAGAAGGAAAAAAGAGAGAGAGAGAGTAAAGATTCTGCAACCGACTTTTATTATATTTTACCAGTATTGAGAATATGGTATTTATTATTATTATTTTTTTTTTGCGTAATTTTGTTTAAAAAATATCACAACTCAACCTCATATACTAATTCGGGGCTAACTGATGTTACATAATTTTCTAGGGCGTCTGGACATGTGTTATAGGCGTGACAAGGGGATGGTGGGTAAAATTTTTAATTGTCTACGTAATTTTGTTTGAACGGCCCCTTAGTAGTAGTAGTAGTAGTAGCAGTAGCAGTAGCAGTAGCAGTAGTAGTAGTAGTAGTAGTAGTAGTAGTAGTAGTAGTAGTAGTAAAGGATCGAGTTGTCGGCTTCTGTAGGGGGTAATATTATCAAACAATCTTAGAGTAATGGAGACTAATTAAATGATTTCTCTAAAAAAAAAAAATTGTCGTTATTGTACCAGTGAACATCGAATCCAGAAAGAACTGAAAGGCATAGTGATCGCATTATTTACGCTTTAAAAAACAAAAGTACATTATGTTGTAAGTTTGCTCAAATAAATTGTACAGACTTATGGTTAACTCGAGGCTGTCTTCTGTTTGTTTAAGTTATGGTAAAGCAATTCTGTTAAGTTCCTCGCTGGGTGAGCGGGTTCCGTTCTCAGCTGCCACTCTGTTGGTCGCGAGTTCGGATCTCCGACCGGCCAGTGAAGAACAAGAGGAATTTGTTTCTGGTAATAGAAATTTATTTCTCGCTATAGTGTGATTCGGATTCCCACAATAAGCTGTAGGTCCCGTTGCTACGTAACCAATATGGTTCTTAGCCACGTAAAAGTAAATCTAATCCTTCGGGCCAGCCTAGGAGGCTGTTCATCAGCTCAGTGGTCTGGTTAAACTAAGATATACTTAACTTTTATTTCGTCAAGACATTCCTGAAGGACAAAAATTGCCGTCTTTAAATCTTTTTCCGTGTTCTTGTTTCTGCGAAAAATGTAGATTTTATTTGTGCGATGAGATCAGTGAAAGACCTACACGAAAGATCACAGGCGCAACCCATAATGGCTATAGTATTTAGACCCAACGGTTTCTGAACCACAGCCTGTGTGCCATATCCGTATATTGCTAAGGCTATTGCGTTAAAATGTAGTTCAGTAGATTTGAAATTTAATTTCCTAAAACTTACTCCTTTTTTTTGGTCTGATTTTTTTAAACTTATGGAAACTAATGGAAACTAATTACCAGCAATAATACAAATATCATTAAACAATAACTAATGTGTCTCAAGTTACAAGCCAAAATAATTGCCTTTGTGGAATCCAGAGGTCTGTGTTTCATCCTTTCAATAAACGTTGCTGAGAACTGTTTAAGGAGAAACGATTATTTATGGGATCTACTTGCCTGTGATAAGTTCAGCTGAAAGTAAATGATAACGTAAATTCCATCACAACGCGTTTTGTATTTATAAAGGGTAAAGAGATTTTCCAGAAACACTGGATTTAAAAAAAAAAAAAAATCATAAACCTTGTTTATGATTTTGCCCAAACTTGTACGAATTAGTTAAACGGAAGCATAATCGTTTGGTGGGATTTCGTCTTGTTCGTATAAATGAAAATGAAATGACATCACCGCGCCGGTCAGTTACTTTTAAAAGGGAGGAAAAATCGGTAGAGAGAGAGAGAGAGAGAGAGAGAGAGAGAGAGAGAGAGAGAGAGAACGCATATTTTTGAATGGTGTCACGTCTGTGAGGTGAAGACTATCTTGCCGCAGTACTTCCGTTTTTTGTAAAATGACGGTTTACGTTTTGACCGAGTGCCGATCACGCACTTATGTTATTTTCCGTTCTCACCTTTCTCTGTGTCAACCTAGGTATGACTTACAACCAGGTATGCCGTTCGCTGCCTGGGGCAACAGAAACAAATGAATATTTTGGAAAGACGTTCATGGTTTTCCTTCCTTGTCAGATATGGGGATCGAACGCGAGTCTCTTTGGTTCTGCTGTAAGTCTAGCGCGCCAACCACTTACCTGTCTGTTTCTTTCTCTCTCTGTTTGCCTATCTATCTGTGACCGATCTCTCTCTCTCTCTCTCTCTCTCTCTCTCTCTCTGTATGTATCTCTCTTTCTCTCTTTGGTTCTAAGCCTAGAGCGCTACCACTTATCCTAGCAGACCAAAAAGAGGGAGTAAGGCCGTGACTATTGCAAGAATGTTCCTTTCACTCAGCAGAACATTGCTACAATAAATTTTTCAATAAATATAAATAGAGGATAAGATTAATTTAGTTCTGGCTGTAGCTGAGACATTCAGAAGAAACTGTCATGCCTGTGGTTTCTAGGAATTTGTTGCGTGCGCTTGAAAATTACATTTTCTTTTTTTTCCTCAAATGACATATTAACCTTAAAGAATAAAAAAAGGTGCGTCGATGCAGATAAAGGAGTCTGAGGATATTACTCATGTTTCTCAATTCAAAGTGAAAGAGGATACTTACCTCATCAAGGCATGTCGGGCTCCCTTAAGTTTGTTTGTTTGTAAAATGTTATCCAAGTACAGGTGGCCTTTTTTATTTATGTCATCTTCATTGTTCAACACTTAAAATGGTAAACGTATTTTATTATTGTTATTTTTAGATGGGTTAAGTTACTGAGAGTATGTCTTTTATTCTTGTCAAATATAACAAGACAAAAAAGTCTACAGAGATAATTTTTTCTTTCATCCTCTAAAACAGTTGTACTTTCCGTTTGTCTAACAAAATTGTACCGTTACTTGACGTAATGATGCCTTTCCATGAAACAGCTTTGTATGGTATTCGATATATTTTTTGTCTTCATTTGTTGAAATATGAACAAATACCAACATTTATACTAGCCATTCCAAGAAGGGATTCTTCTTCCATTACCCTCAGTAGCATAAGTTAGTAGCATTTCTTGTTGCTTTAGTCATATTTCTGCTAAAATTGCAAAATAGTTGTTAGTCTGACTGCTTCTGTGTACCATAATGGTTAATAAAGCTCATTCCCAAACTTTTTACATATGGATTTTTTTTTGTTTTGTGTTTTAAGGTCCGGTTGTGGTTTTTCCTAGACGACCAACATGGTATTCAGCGCATTTTCTTAACAGGCTTTAGTGTTTTGGCATCATTTTCCACAGATTTTAATCCATGCTTTCTCTCTCCTTCGAAACTGTGCCGGGTTTCACCCCGTTGCCTTTCACACTTTTGGTACAAAATATATATAAGAAAACATCACAAATTAAATTTTTTTTTTTGTATAACCAACCTTTTGTTTGAACTTGCATCGTTGCTAATTAAGGGACTTTTTTTAGTTTTCTCTCTCTTTTACACGTAGAATCCAAAATTTATTTACAATCATCAATATGACTTCAGTGAATCGGAATCTGCTAAGGTCATTCTTTCCTGTCTTAAAGAATGATATTTCATCCTCTCATCGCCATTTAGGATGATTTTATGCAACTTCTAGCCTTTTATTTTACAGCTTTATACTTACTGATGATGCATCATCTGCTCCTTTGAAATATTTTTCATATTCTTAAGGGCGCTTAATTCTAGCTTTTGTCGAAGACTGCCCCTTTCAATAATTTTATAATTTTGGGCCTTGGCTGCAAACATCCTTTTTTGACGTTTATCGATAGTGGTCACGAAGTTTCTTTTCTATATGTAATTTTTCTGTCAACTGAGCAGAAGTAGTCACCTCTGTTCAGACAATAACGTAATGCTACCAGGACGCTTCATCTTTTATGGTCTTCTGGATAGTCCTTCTGGATATGACTAGCCTTCAGTTTCTTGGATCAGCGTTCTTTTGGGGCAATGGTATGGATTTTTCCTCACAGCCTTCATTAAATTGATTTTAATATTGCTCCATCGTGAATGGCATGTTTATAGCTGTTTGAGTCTATTTAGGTGTCAATATTTTTCTTTCAGCATCCCAATCTCTTTCCTTGTATAAGGAAAACATTTTCCAGCATCGGCTGTTTCCAAAGAAATCCTTTATCAAGACAGTATACAGTACCATCAGAAATAAAGGCATCAGCAAAATCAATAATAATAGCAATAATGCTTTATTTCAAATCAGACTTGTTGAAAGTTGGTACTGAGCATCTCCTGGAGCTATCCTTTATTGTGGGAAACGGCGTTTAATTAAAATATAATAAAGTTCTGTCTGGTAGCATTATGGCAAAAATCCACTCGGAACATTTTGCATAACTGTGCTGACAGACAGACAAGAAACAAACAAACCGCACCAAAAACATATCCTCCCGACCTATTGTAAACTTCACCATGTCGAGGAACTTTCCGATTTTTTCTTTTTACAAAAACGAAATAATGTCTTCAGTGAAAAATCCCAAGAAAATCGTCCTTGGTCATCTGAAAATGCACATTAATTCACTTTTTACAGTTGAGTTATTTTTTCTGAAGAACCGTTTTGAGGCCAGTATTCTTTACTCGTCGCAGGGCCGAACGTCCATGAATGCCTGTGGTTTTACCGTTTCTAAGTTAAGTCATGTCAGGTAACACACATTTTGGATGTGTACAAAGGCATTTAGGTGTAAGGCGAAAGAATATTTTTTTTAAATATTATATTTGACGAATGACCGTATTGTTTTAAAAAAAGTATGGCATAAATGTGTTGAATGATCAAAGGGACCATGGAGTCCCCTTCAGTCACATTTTATATGACTTGATGAAATGTCAAAAATAGAAGTAAATTTATTTAATAATAATAATAAACATTCATCATAATAATGAGGAATAAAAACTTAGTATAATAACGGCGGTGTTTTGTGAACGTGATGGCGCTAGTGCCTATGACAAAAAGACTCTTAGCCGTTGTTTTTTGCAGTCTGTTAATAAAGTAACACTCAATTCTTGTTGTTCCTTGACTTCCAGTAATAATGGCAGAAGTTTATTAAAATGGAATTTCAGTTGTAGCAATGATTGTTTTGCAGGCAACAGCAAAAGTAAAAAAAAAATATAT
>NC_089792.1:38946638-38981638 GCF_040412425.1 Macrobrachium rosenbergii | reverse complement strand
ATGCATTCGAACGTCCTTATCCCCATCCCGTCCTGCCACCCCCCCCTCATCATCCCTACTCAACCACATTCAGGCCTTCCATCTTCGACCCATATATCCCGTCTGTTGGGGTTAGCGGACGTTCGATTACATAGGATAGTCCTGCTAACTTGTGCGACTTTTGCCTTTTAAAAGTCAAGAGTAAACACCTTAACCAACATATGTTGACAATGTACTATATTACCAATAACTAGTGGGAATCATGTCTTGTGCACTGTGTCAAATACCATCTCGATCAATAATTAGTTTGAAAGATATTTGAGAAAAACGATGACTCAGGGCCTACAGAAATGGGTATCTCCTCTGTTTTGAAAATCCTACCATTATCGCAAACTAGCTCCATACTAAAAGCTCGTGGTAGAAACCAGTTCTCTGCTTAGAAAATGCTTTGATGGTACTAAAAGCCACTCTTTACTAAGAAAGCTTTCTTGTTTGCTACTAAGAAAATGTAGCATTATGATAACGTTGCCATGAAAGCAACCATCTCTTTAGTTAGCAAATGCTGTAATGATAGCAAACCAGTTCTTTACTAAGAAACCTATGATTGCACTAACCAGCTTTTGACTAACAAAATGTAAAGAAGATACTGACGGTAGCAGTCAACTCTTTAAAAATATATCAGTTAATAACTGGATATATTAGTATGTGATGTATAAAGAAAAAGGAAAATTTGTTTATGGATTGTTGGAGCAAAATGCGTATGACTTGTTAGCAATAACGATTTCATCACTCGAATTTTCCAAAACTGCTTAACAGCAATTGCTGTTGAACCGTCATAACACCGTTGTGAAAATATTCGTATGAAGTGTCCTGAAATCAGATGTTACAATGGATGTTTCCATATTTTCAGTTTCCTTATTTTCTATTTTTTTGCTTCCTCGTTGTCATCAATTATCAGCCATTTTATATATATATATAATATAAATTCTTCAGGTACATACATAATCTCTTTCCTACATCATTATTTATTAGGGATTTGAAGGTTCATATATACTGTATATATATATATATATATATATATATATATATATATATATATATATATATATATATATATATACATATACATATATAGTTAATTCTTGAAATTGGGTCAAATCTTGGCTAGATTCATCATTTCAATTGGCTTGTTTGGTTTTTATGGACATTCCGTTGGAATCGACTTTAATGGGTGTTTTGATAAAGTATCTTGAGATGACAATTAGAGCTAGTATCACCGTAAAAAATATGTACAGGTCAAATCACAACAGGGGGCCTATTCGAGGAATTTAAAAATATTACTTTGTAATAATTCGAGCTTGACAAGTTCGCGTATGTAAATCGCAACCTTACAAGGACAATAAACGCGGCTTTTACTGGATGCTTGTGACATTTGACGATCCAATATGTAAATGGTTAAGATACGCTTTATGCTTTAACATTAACCTTATCTTACTCGACGTTATTCTCGTTCTGTATTATATCATCATCTTCATTTTCTATTATCCTTTCATAGGTAACTGTTATCATTCAAGATGCCAGTTCCGTCACCTAACATTTTCAAATAATGCCATTTGCAGATAAACAAATGATATTGTTACCTTCCCAATCAGCAGCTGAAATGACAAACTTCTGAAACCTAACGAGCTCTTGAGCTCTCACTTCACCTTTGAATATAGCTATAGGGAATCCTAGTTCCTGACACTGCAAGTCAGTCACATGACAAAACAATTATTGATTTTTCCGTGTGCTAGTTTATAGTTTTGGGCTCTGTATAGTTAGGTACGTTTCGTTCTCCGTTTTATGTTAAGGTCCCCTGAAATTACACGATGCATGACATACACGTCTACCTTTATGTGTTGTCATGAACATCAGATGGTAATGTGTCTTATTGGATTTGCGTATGCATATACCATCATTGGTTTTCAACATTTTGCTCTGAGAATGCATCTTCATCCTTCTCACTGTGAAAGATACTATCAAGATTTAGTATTTATATATATATATATATATATATATATATATATATATATATATATATATATATATATATATATATATATATATATCAATATATATGTATATTTGCTCTGTTGCACAGAATTTATCTTCTTCAACTCTCTCTCTCTCACTGTCGTTGATCTTAATCGTAAACAAACCAAAAAATGTATAAACTGCATAATCAAAAAACGGCAACGCAACCGAACCGGCACTTATAGAGACATTCCTGGAAAGAAAATTTATATATATGTATATATATATATATATATATATATATATATATATATATATATATATATATACATACATATATATATATAATATACTTTCTTTCAGGGAATGTTCTATAAGTGCCTGTTCGGTTCGCGTTGCTGTTTTCCTTGATTATACAGTTTATACAAATTTTTTGGTCCTGTTTTACGATTACGATTACGAGAGGAGAGAGAGAGAGAGAGAGAGAGAGAGAGAGGAGAGAGTTGCCTTGCATCTTTTCATAAATTGAACCTCGTGCAACACGAGTAAAGCTTAACAAATGGCACTTGATGCTGGCACTCTTCTCTCCCTCCAAGCCCGGTATCGTATTTCGTCCTGCCAATGGCACCTGACTGTCACTTTGTCCATGTACATTCGTTTGTACTTAAATGTGCCTGAAATTCTATATTGCGATAAGGCCAAGAATGAGTTTTAAAGTATCAGGTTACTAACCCTGTAAAAGTAAAGCTACCTCTAAATATCGTTGGTTTTAATGTAGAAAATGACATGCAAGTAACCGGATCATCGCCAATTTTTTTTTTTTTTTTATGAATGTTATTCAACTTTTCCATTTACATCGTTTACTGAAACGTGAATTTAAAGTTGGCAAGAATTTCTGCCTTTATATTCTGTTTCTTCGATAATCAGGGAGATTTTACTTGAATTACCTTTGGATTTCGTTTTTAGTGCAAAAATATACTTCACATTAAAAGTTTTGGTACAGTAAACCTTCCGTAAATGATATTTAATGTTATCTTACTCTGGTGGCGTTTGTTGTGCAGAATAACAGTCAGTCACTTGAGTACAATAGCGAACAGTAAGCCTAAAATGGGCAAGTCAAGAGGAAAAGTTTGAAAGAGGAGATGAGATAAAATCGATTAGTTTACGATGGCTTGGCATAGATCCTGTTATTCGTATATATTTTCTTGTTTAATAAACGCTAATAACCTTTGCGAGATCATAGAGCATCAAATTTTTATTGCATTCTCAATGTTTATTTTATACATTTTGAATTATTTTGATCGTCAAAGGAAAGTGAATTGGCGCATGTTATATCTTGTGCAACGAATAGTTTTTGATGGTTGATGTATATAAAAGTGTGTTAGTGTGTTACCTTTTCATTATTTTTATTATTGTTATTATTATTATTATTATTATTATTATTATGTTATTATTATTATTATTCATAAGATGAAACCTATTCATATGGAACAAGCCCGCAGGGGCCGTTGACTTGAAACTGAAGCTTCCAAAGAATATGGTGTTCATTGGGAAAAAGTAAGATGAGGTAAAGGGAAATATATAAAGAAGAGGTCCTACTTATTAAAAAAAGATGTAAATAGCTGGCTTTAACGAGTCATTGAATTTTAAACCGTTGGTGAATCACTGATCTACCTTTCTTTTCTTTATTTCTTCTCTGTCCTTTCCTTCTCACTCTATGCCATGTTAGAAATTCTGGTCGCTTTTAGCGATTTCCTTTATATATATATATATATATATATATATATATATATATATATATATATATATATATATATATATATATATATATATATATATATATATATATATACATATATATATATATATATATATATATATATAAAGAAATGCAACATATATATATATATATTAGAAGAAAAGAATTAGGAAAAGAGTGGTGCTAGGCCTTTCGACTTGTTGTCCTTTACTTCCAATGTCGAAGGCCTGCATCACTCGTCGTTTATCTTTTCTTCGTAGCATTATTTTATTTTTATTTATATAATCATCACGTTCCATATATATATATATATATATATATATATATATATATATATATATATATGAATGTGTGTATATATACATGTATATATATAAATTATATATACGGGCACGCACAAAATTTGTGCGCGCGCGAGCGTGTTTGTTTGTTCGTGTGTATCATGTTTCACCTGTTGCAGTCGTAACATTCAGACATGGGCCCACCTGTTCTTTCGAGGCAACCCGATGATTCACGTCGCACGTATCGCGGTGACTCACGCGAAATTATCTTACTTGTGGTTCTGATGAATGGGTGAGTAAGAGAGGGACAGAGAGAGAGAGGGAGAGAGGTCTGTGCGTGCTTCACTTACCATAATGTCTTGGAGGCTCGGTTTTTGTTGACAATTAAAAAAAAAAAAAGTTGAAAATGCGCCGAAGTTTCTTCGCCGCAATCGGATTTTCTGTACAGCGTATAATGCTGTATTAAACTCTCAGCCACGGCCCAAGAAACTCTCAGATGCGGTCCATGTAAAATTTCAGCCACGGTCGGTGGTGCCCTGTGTTATTTGGCACTTATAGCGGTGCCAGACCCACGATCATGGCTAACTTTATTCTTAAATAAGATAAAAACTGCTAAGGCTAGAGGGCTGCAATTTGGTATGTTTGATGCTTGAAGGGTGGATGCTCAACATAAGAATCTGCAGCCCTCTAGCCTCAGTGGTTTTTAAGATCTGAGGACGGACAGAAAAAGTGCGGACGGACATACAAATAGCCATCTCAAGAGTTTTCTTTTACAGAAAACTAAAAATGTCAGTCCCACGTTCCGAAGTTAAAGTTAAGTATATCTTAGTTTAAGCAGACCACTGAGCTGATTAACAGCTCTCCTAGGGGTGGCCTGAACGATTAAATTTATTTTACGTGGCTGAAAACCAACTGGTTACCGAGCTAGGGGACCTACAGCTTACTGTGGAATCCGAACCACACTTTGACGAGAAATTAATTTCTATCACCAGAAATAAATTCCTCTAATTCTTCATTGGCCGGTCGGAGAGTCGAATGCTGGGCTAACAGCGTGCTAGCCGAGAACTCTACCCACCCCACCAAAGAAGAACTCCCCACGTCCCGAGACTGGGTGGTACGGGGAAGGCAGAGCCGATCACCAGAAAAGGTGTGACTCAGGAGGGGAGGCGCAACATGACGGTGTGGGCGAATTAGGGACTCAAACTGCCTCCAGGGAGAATTTCAAAAGGTGATTCACGTCGGTGATAACAGTGATTTTAGAGTTGTTGGGGGAAATTTGTTCAAGTGTAAAGGGAAGTCGTAAAGGTGACGGTGGGTGTTTTAAGACATTAGGTTTGTTGAGTTTTCAAGCGAGGAAATAAACAAAATTCACGTCCTTCAGAAAACTGATATATCATTCTTGGGGCGATAAATGAAATAGCAGCGTTATTACAGATGCGCATTATCTTGATCCCCAGGCTCTAAGTCAATTAACTTGTTGAAAACATCATAAGTAAATTTTAAAAAACTTGTCAAGACTGTTGATAACATGCAAACAGTTCTTATACCAAGTGACCATATTGTTTGTGTGTTTCATGTTTGTGATTACTAACCAGTGTGGTTTAGCATCTCGTAGGTGTTTGACTTCTGATCTTTCGTTATTTCGGATCATTACATAGAACACAGAGAAACAGTCAGGCAAGGTAAACAAGGTCCGCAGAAAATGACCTTGGAGGTAAATGCTTCCGATTTCATCACAATTTTTATGCATCTCCAACGCCATGCGAAGCTTACAGACTTCTGTGAATTTGATACAGACATGCATATATATATATATATATATATATATATATATATATATATATATATATATATATATATATATATGTATATATATATATTCTATATATTAATATGCTTTCCCATTTTTATATATATTCTTCATGCGTTAATTTGTGGACTTTCCCATTTTTTGTGGGGTAAACACGATGCCTTCTTGAAGGACTTTGATTTTGGCGTTGTACATGGTAGGCCGTAGCCAAATCGGCTGCCACTGCCTGACATAACATATATATATAACGATATATATATATACCGTAATAAATAGTTTCCTTTTATATATATATATAAATATATATATATATATGGTATATATATATATATATATATATATATATATATATATATTTTTTTTTTTTTTTTCCACATAGCTGCACACTATCTCAGGCCTCCCGTCTCATAGTTTTGGTGCCCTTAAAACACAGTTCGATTACCAACACGTGGAATCGAATCTTCACCGGAGATGCACGAGTCAACCAGAGAAGATGCAACAGGAAAGGCTGTTTGCATCAAGACCACAGACAAGGGATAGGTTGAAAGATGACGAACAACATAGATAAGACGTAAAGCTAACAAAACACACACACACACATGCACACGCTCACACACACACACACACACACACAGATCTTAGTTTTTCCTCCAGACTGAGTTGATCACAAACCTGACCGATAATGTCCGGATCTTCTTCACATTTGATGCATTTGTATGAGAAGAATTTTTCAGAAAGGTCAGACTTCTGCCATGTATAATTTCACTTTGCCTATGATTATAATTCGATCCTGCGGATTTTTGCTCTGTCAGTCAAGATTTTCAAAGCTTATGGTGATCCAAAGCAAAGAAAAAAGGTCGGTATGCGACTCTTAACGGGAGTATCATATCATTTCTCACGCAGCAAATGAATACTTAGATGATCTCCGGGTGACCACCAATTTGGCCGACATCACCCCTGCACAGTGCCACCATAACTCAGCACCGACTGAGACATCCATCATGAAGACTTTGCAACGGTGGGCATCGTTATTGGAAATGCCCAGTCTTTAGATATAAAACCATAAATTTTATATTTGAAGTTTTCTTTTTTTTATTAAAAAGTTTCTCCTTCTCAAACTTCCTTCCATCCCTATGAATTAAGTTCTTCATTGGAGGGGGGTAGAGCTCCCGGCTCAGCACGCTGTTGGCCTAGCGTTCGACTCTCTGACCGGCCAATGAAGAATTAGATGAATTTATTTCTGGTGATAGAAATTCATTTCTCGTCATAATGTGGTTTGGACTCCACAATAAGCTGTAGGTCCTGTTGCTAGGTAACCAGTTGGTTCTTAGCCACGTAAAATGAATCTAATCCTTCGGGCCAGCATTAGGAGAGCTGTTAATCAGCTCAGTTGTCTGGTTAAACTAAGATATACTTAACTTAACCCCTATGAGTTTGGAGCTGCTTTTCTTTAACCCTCGTTGGGTGAGCGGGTTCGCCCTCAGCTGCCACTCATCTGTTGGCCGCAGTTCGAATCTCCGACCGGTCAGGAATAAGAGGAATTTATTTCTTGATGAAATTTCATTTCTCGCTATAATGTGGTTCGAGTTCCACAATAGCTGCCTGTAGTCCCGTTGCTAGTAAACCAATTGGTTCCCTAGCCACGTAAAATAAATCTAATTTCGGGCCAGCCTAGGAGAGCTGTTAATCAGCTCAGTGGTCTGGTTAAACTTAGATATACTTAACTTTTCTTTAACCTCGGTTGCGGCACCTTGAAAGACTTGATGCTCAGAATGTGTCATTTGATGAGTCAAGACGATTAAACATTTCAGCTGCATCGCACTGTAAAAACCAGTTCTGCTAAATGCTTGTATTGTTCACTTAGAAACACCATTACTCAGTTTCACGGGAAGAGCTGAAATATATTGACTAGAAAAAGCGTTTGTTTTTGAAAGAGAGAGGTAGTTTTAGACAAGTGGCACGTTGGGTCTAATGAGAGGTTTAAACATTTTATAAAGCACTAATGCCTTTTTTTAAAATTCGATCATGTGTACATTATACTATTAATGTTCGCTGAGCTCTTCTTTTTGTTTGTTATGTAATGCAGCGTTGTAATTTGTATTTGCACTGCATCCCTAGTAATGACAGATAAACTGTAGACATACTCCTGGTCTCAACCTCCTCACTTATTTAGTAAGATGTCTGAAATTGAGATGAAGGAAAGGCTTCTGCATCTTTAACACCAACTTCTTAGTCCTGTCCTCGTAGGAGGCACATCCTACATTGTGACTTGCGTAGTGCACTGTAGGTGGTGCTAAAAGTATTTCACAGCATTCCCTCGGCCCCAGCGACATTTCTGTATGCCCTTTCTCTTCTCACCCGTCCTCTTGTTATACTTCCTAATTACTGGCCGATTGCTTTAACTTGGAATTACTCCAATTTTAACTTCTCATGTAGAGCACATCCTTCAGGCAAGGCATTTTATTGTTTAGAAATGTGAGTCACTCATTTCATTAAACTAATTCTGATCCATTCGGCGTCTCTGTTGGTTAGACCAAGTCCAAAGGTTCACACCGGGCTCTTATTCCACACTCCTTGAAACACTGTATCCACTTACCAGTCTTCAGGCAGTGTCCCCTCCTGGAATAAGACCGATTTAATCAAAACCAACCAACCTATTCCTTAGGGAAGTAATCTTTTTAATTTTACTGGCGTGCCATCCAAAGGCACTTTAATACTGTATGACCTCCGCCAGCCAACCAACCTCTGCTCCTTGGCGGACGGAAAAAAATCTGTGTTCAGTATAATGACCTCAATACGTTCTTTTAATGAGTCAGTTTCCAATGTTGGGAGAGGCCATGAAAAAAGAAAAAAAAAATAACCATCACTTGAACTTAAAACATTCTATTTATAAGAAACATGGGAAGATAAAACCGTCTTCAGAAGAGAGCTATGAATGCATTTCATGGAATTTTATATTCTCTCTCAAAATAAAATTCATACAAGTGTTTAATTTCCGCTGCCAGCTAAGGATATCCTGCAGATCGCACCAGCTGTAACGGACTTGAATCTTCCGAATGTCATAGAGTAAGGCAGTTGGTTTTAAAAAAGTAGATGCTTTTCAGATCTGTTTTCAACAACTTGCGTTTCTTTTGTGATACCCATAAATCTAAAAAACAGCCATAGAAAATTACATGGCAGATATCGATTTCATTTCATTCTACTGTTTACTTAACTTCCTTATAAATATTTTTTGTTACCAGACTTTGTACATTATTATTCGATTTTGTGTGGATGCTTGTCTCCCTGACTTAAGTTTAAATTACTCAAATTACTTTTTACCTTCAATTTTATTAATCCATTTCTTGTTCTTGCCCTACGTAACCTGGCGCTTATCTCTCCATGCTTTTACTATCACTCCTCCACCATTCTTTCATTCACTGTAACCGTTCACATATATTATTTCGTTTTATTACCCTTAATCAAATGCTTACATCTCTTATTATTGAGTGATGTTCTCAAACCGCAATAGGAAATGGCACTATATACAATGGCGTAGCCAGGATTTTTGATTGGATGGGGGTCAAACAGTCAACACGATTTTGAATATTGCACAGATTTTTTATGACTATGTACAGTCACTCAAAAATGTTTTGCAACATGTTCCAGAAGTTTTCGTTCACCTAACAGTAATTTGTTCTTTTGATATTTACAAGGAAATGTAATTTTCTTATTCGATTCTCATATTAATCATACGGTTAACAATGTAAAAAGAATGGTGAGTGAAAAAATTCATATTACGAAAAATGACGAAACATTTTGAAAAATTTCACTTTAGATGATTGGGCAAGAGTCAAAGAAAACTATATTTTGGAATCCAGATAAAAGCTTATTGAACTAAATAAAATAATATTGAATAATCATCAATGAAATTATATATAAGTAAATAAAGAAAATTCAGCACTGTTATTAGAGTTGTTAGAAACAAAAGAAAAAATCTTCATAACGTCGTATGTTATCGTGCGACTCCACATTCGGGCAGGAAAGTTAATCCAAATGTCACGTCACTTTTTCCGGTAAGTTGGGCAAGAGACTCATCCGCACCACAATCATTAGCTTGATAAGACTAATGTTTCTATCGTAGATATTGCTCGGCAGTTTAGCGTAAAATAAACAAATCCACGTATAGAGGATACAACAACAGAGAGAACGAGGAAACATGATAAATTCATTGTAAAACTACTGTTAGGATCATCATCGGATGATCACTGAAGGAGCTCCGCCTAACTCCCCTGACAACCGATGTTGCTAAAAGAGAACATTACGCTCTCCATGTTCTTCTTGAGGGTGGCTGAGCTCTCAGCTAGCACGCTGTTGGCCCAAAGCGTTCGAGTCTCCAATCCGCCAATGAAGGAATTACAGGAATTTATTTCCACTGATAGAAATTCGTTTCTCGTCATAATGGTTCGGATTCCTGGCATTGTTGTAGGTCCCAAGTTGCTAGGTAAGCAGTTGGTTCTTAGCCAATGTAAAACAAGTCTAATCTTGCAATAGCCCTAGGGGAGCTGTTAACGCTCAGTGGTCTTGTTAAACTAAGATATGCTTTAATTACGCTCTCCCTTCAGGTTGCTGCTCAAACCATCCGGTAACAGGCTACATAGGAGACAAGATGTTATTTCATCATGCTCCTGCCAAGAAACACTTCACACAGAGAAACACAAAGAATAGATGATAGGGTTTAGTTATAACATAAATCCAGTGGCCGATGATTTCTGTACGAGTCATCTTTTGCGATGAGAGGAGACATTTCCACTGATGAGCATGGTAGTCTTCTTCTGCTGGCATACTGGCATTTAGCATTAACTAAATTAATGTTGAACTTCTAGCTAATTTTAATTCTTTAGAAACTTAGATGATAATAAGAAATACAAAATAGCGTTATATATCTCAAGAATTTCATAAGAGGCATCAAAAATGATATGCCTAAAGTAGTAATGAAAGAAATGAGAAATTACACATGATAATGACATTATATATATATATATAACATATATATATATATATATATGTATGTATGTATGTATGTGTATGTTTTATGTTTATATTCTATGTATTACAAAAATAGACGTGAAATCTGTTAGTCTAGTTCAGTATATTTTATATTGGTTTCACTAGTTCTGTTATACATAAAATTAGTCATTCAGAAATATAATTAATAATAATGTAGAAGCAAATTTACAAAAGTCGTATTGTGATGTTAATAAGACTAATAGTTCAACTTCCGAACAGTCGTTAGGCCCTGTAATCAAAGTTCACACATATGAAGGAGATAAAACAACGATAGTGATGGCAGTTGGGACGAAAATATTAAACATAAGAATGGGAGATGACCTCCTGAAGTATTATAGTAACATCCTTTGATGCGTAAAATATGACAACAGTAAGCAGTATCGAAAAAACCTGTAAGGAAACTGCAGGTAATTTCTCGGACCCAATTACTGAGTGCTCAGTTGTTTCATGCGTCAACTGAGTTGCCAAATAGCGCCAGATGTCGCTGGCCATAAGTTGTTGTCCGAAAGTTTTGAAGTATATGTTTGCAAACTTTTTGAGTGATTGTGATTAATATTATATATATACATATATATATATATATATATATATATATATATATAAAAAATTTTTATCACACCATGATTTACATACCAATCATGAAGCTACAAATGTCGCTTTAATATCAGAAATTCATCGCTACCTCGGTATATCTCCGCTGGAGATATAGTAATGAGACCAATATTGTCTCATCAATTCATGTTCAATTATAAACTAGCCAAATACCTAGTTCCTTTGCTTGAACCGTTTACTTCTAATCAACATACCTTAAAAACTCTGAAGAATTTAAATCATATGTTTTATGTCAAGACTCTGGACTTGTATAAGTGACCAGTTACGATGTGGAATCCTTATTCACAAATGTCCCAGTAGAAGAAACAATCGAGGTTATTTTAGATAAAATTTTTATTGAACCCAGTGATACTTATTTTAACTATGACATTGCTATTTTAAGAAATTGTTGCAGATTAGCAGTGCTGGACACTGCCTTTATTTTTTAATGATTGTTTGTACAAACAGGTTGACGGTATGGCAATGGGATCACCTTGGTCCCACGTTTTCCAATATTTTATAGCTCCCTGGAGATATTATGTTGGAAGAAGTACTCTAGGTTTTTATCCTCTTTGTGTATAAACGGTTTGTTGATTATCACGCTTTGTTCTCTTTAAATCAGCTTTTCCATGCTGACCAGTTCCTCTCGTACATTAATGAATTACATCCGAATATCAAGTTTACATTAGAGAGAGAGGAAAACGATCGATTGCCATTTTTGGATGTTTGGTGTTTACAAAATGGTAATAGTTTAACACTTCCGTTTTTTAGAAAAAAAAGACTTTCTCAGGTCTGGGTTCAAACTTTTATAGTGCTTGTTTTTATCATTTTTAAACTCAATTAATTTCTTACCCTTGCTTCATCGGGTTTACACTCTAACCTCTTCCTGGATTCATATCATAAAGAAATTTTGTTCTTGTATAAATATTTTACCGATAACTGGTTTCCCTCATGTTTTCTTCAGACATTAAAATTTTCTAAAATAAGAAACTATCAGACTCCCCTTATAAGTTAATTGTTCCATGAAAGAAACTTGTATGCTAGTATTCCGCCCACATCCAAGATGACAAATTTAGAAGGAACCTAAGTCTGCAATTGAAAACACTTTCAATATACATGCAAGTTATTTTTAATTCCCAAAATCCCTTGCCAATGGGATCACTTTTTTAAATTTAAAGACAAATCTGCCCATTATTGCAATCCTCAGTCGTATATAAATATACTTTGCCCCAGATGTAATTTGGGGACTTACATGTAGGTTCGACTAAGCGACGCTCAAGGTCGAGCTGATTCACATAATGGTGTCAACCATCGTACTGGCCGCAGATTGTCCAATCCCGAATTTTTCTAATATCAGAAATCACACAAAAATTTGTAACACCAGCATTAACTATTCCTGACTTCTCTGTCTTGGGCCAAACAAATGTTTACGAACTGCTCATCTGGGAGTCATTATTTATCAAGCAGTTGGTACTTTAGGTTGAACAATCACCACCTCCCTATACCGCTGTTTCTGCCAGACCACGTATTTCTTTGCTGCCTCTCCCTCCTTTCAGAATCATTCAGCCTTCAGCCTTTTAGTCTGAGTCTTTAAATCTTGTTTTGTTTCAATGAGTTTCATATAATTTATTGAACTCATAAAGTCAAAGTTATATTCCATGTGTTTTTAATTTGTGTTGTTTTCTCTTTTAGCCTTGATGATGTAACTATGTTGTTACGAAACGCGTCGGCAATAAATGTATCACCTTTTGATGACCGGCTATCTCCTTGTCACCCTGTCCTTCTATATATATATATATATATATATATATATATATATATATATATATATATATATATATATATATATATATATATATATATATATATATATATTTATTTATTTATATATATATATATATATATATATATATATATATATATATAAATATATATATATATATATTTATATATTTATTTATTTATATATATATATATATATATATAAAATAAATAAATATATATACTATATATATATATATATATATATATATATATATATATATATATATATATATATATATATATATATATATATATATATGTATTACTGTATGTGTGTGTGTACTGTATACATATATTTTTTTAGCTCACCCCTTTTCCCACTCATTTGGGCAACTTCTCTGTTTGGTCTTTAATCATTATTGGAAGCGTCTATTCTCAAAGTATCTCCAAGAATTAAAAATAAAAGGATAATAAACTAGGAAATTCACAACAGACATATTTATTCACAATAAAAACTGATGGATTAGGGTATTGATAAATATAAGAACAAAAATTCAAAAAACTTCACATAAGATATTGATTCTTAAACAGGAATAAACTCCAGATGTATAAATGAATACTCCAGATAGATAAATGTCTATATAGAATTTATAAAATGAGGATAGTTATTGCAAAGAAAAAATATTTCAGTCTAAATTAATTTTTATCTATAAAGAAGAATTTTATTGTAATTGATACAACTATTTAATGTCATAAATGGTCCGTGGCCCCTCTGCCCGTCCCCCTGGCTGCAGACTGACTATGTATATATATATATATATATATATATATATATATATATATATATATATATATATATATATATATATATATATATATATATAAATGTATATTATATATATATATATATATATATATACATACATATGTATGTGTGTGTGCTTGTGTATGAATTAACGATGGATCGCCACCTTTTGCAAATGCTATAAGTTAAACTTGGCATCTAAGTAAGTTTATGAAGTGAAGAGGCAACCCTCCTTGCTCTTGGCTTTTGACATCTCACAGTGCAGAATAGGAGGACAATATTATACTTAAGAAAAGTTTCTAGCTTTAGTGCTTTTGGAGCTTAAAGTATCCAGGTGGTATCTTCACCACCTGATTAGAAATGAGGACAGGTTTTTATCATCATCTGGAAGGATTTGGAGGTGGAATTATTACCTAATAGGCCTCGCTGCTGGGATCATCATCACCAAATGCGACTTGGGATCGATTTATATCATCACTTGATGGGACTTTGGCAATGGGATATCAGCTAATAAGCTTTGGTTCCTTGAACATCATCACCTAATGATACCTGGTGGTGGGTATATGTCATTATCCTGAGGCGGGGTTGGGGAGGCGGCTTAGAAATTAGATTATCACCCTTGGATTACTGTCTCCTTATAACTTGGAGTTGGGGTCATTGGCTAGAAAGTTGTTGCTTTGATTATCTTCGTTTAATATTCTAATGAGATTTAGCGCTGGAATTATCAGCTGATAGTCCTTGGGTCTGGGATTATCATCACCTTGTGGGGCTTGGGGTATAGATTATCTTTTAACTCATGTTATTGCGTTATAAAAAAAACAGTCTTCAGATTCAAAGCAGATGCTATCAGTGTTTTATTATCAAAAGTATCTTTTTGGAAGTTGAAGTCTTAATGACCCCATCGCCTCCGACGCCACTTGGCGCAAAGGACCACTGTGAAATTTCTCCACTCACGTCTTTCTCAAATCTCCACTCATCTCCTGTCTCCCTTGTCATAGTTCTCATCCAGGTAAGTTTAGGTTTCTTGTAAAACTTTACTCACAAATCAACGACGTATTTTAGATATTGCACCAATGCCATACCATGATTCATTCCAAATATGAATGCAGATCATAACAGACCTATGAATAATCTTACGTTCGTATGCAATTTCAGTCTAATTGAATTGCAATTCTCATTTGCTTTCCCCTGTGTTTGATTCGCCTTCTTTAGTCTTTCATTAAATTCTAACACAGAAAAACTGTATGGGATAACAGTGTCCCTGAAGTTTTGAAAAATTTACCCTCATTAATTTTTTCTTCATCCCTTGATGCATACTCTGTTTTCGTTAGTTCTGTTTTTCTTATAGTTATTTTGAGTTCCATTTCGCTTGATGCATGATGCACTTAATTAAGCAAGCTTGTATATTATGTGGTGTTTTTCTCATCATAGCAGCATCATCTGCATATTCTATTTCTCATCATAACAGCATCATCTGTATATTCTATTTCTCATCATAACAGCATCATCTGCATATTCTATTCTCTCATCATAACAGCATCATCTGTATATTCTGTTTCTCATCATAACAGCATCATCTGTATATTCTATTTCTCATCATAACAGCATCATCTGCATATTCTATTTCTCATCATAACAGCATCATCTGTATATTCTATTTCTCATCATAACAACATCATCTGTATATTCTATTTCTCATCATAACAGCAGCATCTGCATATTCTATTTCTCATCATCATCTGTATATTCTATTTCTCATCATAACAGCATAATCTGCATATTCTATGTCTGTCAAGTTCCTGTTTTTTTTTCTTTTTTTTGCATTGCAAATCGCTTCCATCTCCGGCAATTTTTTTTTATTATAAAATCCATAAACAGAGTAAACGGCAAAGGTGTAATAAAATTCCCTTGTAGTACCCCATTATTTACTGCAAATTCGCTTGACAAGACCCATTAATATTTATTTTGCATCTACTTCGTTCATAGATAATTTGAATTTGCTATAGATATTTAACAGGAACGCCATAGTAACCCAAGATCTTCCATAATATTGTTCTGTTGATGCAGTTACATGCCTTCTCATAATTAGCTAAGCCATCAAAAGAGGATTTTTAAATTCAATAAACGGTTTGCTCAGTATGGGCTTAACAAATAATTAATCTATGCATTCTGCCTTTTCTAAAACCATTTCTAAGCATTTTATTAATTTCATTCTCCATTCTGTTGACGATAAACATAAGTTATTTCGTTACGGCTGATGCATTCAGTCAGATTACCGTTGTTTGATACCTTTTTTTTGACTTCTAGTGCCCTGTCATCAGGCTTTGTTTCTTATCCCCATATTTTGCAAAACAGTTTAGTTAACATACTAGTGTCATTTAAGTTTCATCTAAAATTACCTCTTCTTCCATTCCAACATAACCTGAAGTTTAGCATCTCCTAAGCTTCTTTACTATTTCTTCTACTTCAGGTGCCGTGAATTCATTCATAAAAGCTTATTCAGATCCTATATCTCCCTTTGTATTTCTTATTCTTTACCTCACAAAAAGTTCCGTCTAACATTATCTTTCTTCTGCTTATGTTACCCAACTTTATTTTTGACAGATACTTTCCTCTTTTTCTTTTCAGGTTTGGATATTCCATTAATATTTCATTTGGCTACCCTGGCAGCAATCCTCCTCCTTGAATATATGACTTTGTAAACATCATCAGCCTGCTTGTCCAGATATTCCCTCCTAAGCCTTTTTGATCTTCATTAAACTTCACAACCTAGACTTGAATACACCGCACAATCTGCTTTAAGCTCTTCACCTCATTTGTGTTGATACAATATTTTCAGGAGAGGACGTGTACCTTTTACTCTCATTTATGCTTTATTGCACCCCAGGTCTCACCTGATATGAAATCACAGAAGGGGTAGTCAAGCCCAGCCACAAGAAACAGACATGGAGTTCAGGGGATACAAAGGAAGGGGGAGGGCGTAGGTCTTGACTCCGCAACCTGATAAATTATGATGAAAAGGAAAAGTAGAAGTAGGAGTCTTTTCTCAATCAGTATAGATAGCGAGTGCCATTATAATACGCATATTGAATAGGCTTCGGTTTGGACGAACCACTGGTGATGCGAAAATTATGAAAGAGCGACTGATTCCAGTACCACCCAACACTGACCTGGCCCAGGTTTTTGTTGGACATTACTCTAGTCTCCGCAAGTAAGTAAAAATCGGAATGAGCTCGTCCCTGTTATTTTCGACGACAAAGAAGAAAAAGAAGAACCCCCAAATGTTACTCACAAATGTGCACTGCGTTTATATGATTACGCTTTTCTGAGTGGATACATTTGCTATATGTCTTCAAATTATATTGCTTGAAGAAGTTACAGGATCTATCTCTTCAGGTATGGTTAGTGTTGTGCGCATTATAATGGCACTCGCTTTCTATACTGATCGAGGAAGGACTCCTACTTCTACTTTTCGCTTTCATCATAATTCATCAGGTTACAGAGTATAGCCCTGCTCCCTACCCTTTCCTTTGTATTCCCTGACCTCCATATCTGTCTCTAGCTGCTGGGCTTTACTACCCATTTTTTGATTTCATAACTTTTTTGCCTGTGATTTTAGTCCTTTTTTTGCAATGGCAACGCCCTAGATAGAGAAAAATGTGGTGACAAAGGAATGGGATTGTGTAGGTTTTAGATATAGTTTTCTTAGACTTATGTGACATCTCCATGGGTGTCGTCAGCTCAGCTCGTTTGCTGCATCGTTGGCCTACCCTAAATAAAGAGATTCAGTAGTTAAAATGTTTTTACACACATGTACACACACACACACACACACACACACACACACACACACACACACACACACACACACACACATATATATATATATATATATATATATATATATATATATATATATATATATATATATATATATATATATATATATATATATATACATATATATATGTGTATTTATATATATATATATATATATATATATATATATATATATATATATATATATATATATATATATATATATATATATATATATATATAGAATATACACATACTTATGTGTATGTATATGTACATATATATATATATATATATATATATATATATATATATATATATATATACTGTATATATATATATATATATATATATATATATATATATATATATATATATATTTACATACATATATATACACACATACATATATATATATATATATATATATATATATATATATATATATATATATATATATATATATATATATATACAGTATATATATATATATATATATATATATATATATATATATATATATATATATGTAAATACATTATATATATATATATATATATATATATATATATATATATATATTTATATATGTACATATACATACACATAAGTATGTATATATTCTATATATAATATATATATTATATTATATATAAATACACATACATATATGTATATGTATATATACATATATATATATATATATATATATATATATATATATATATATATATATATATATATATATATATATATATATATATATATATATATATATATATATATATATACTTTATATATATATATATATATATATATATATATATATATATATGTATATACTGTATATATATGTGTGTGTATGTGTGTATATGTGTGTGTGAAAACATTTTAACTATTGAATCTCTTTATTTAGGTAGGCCAACGATCACGAAAACCAAAGCCGCGTAGTTAAATTCAACGTGTCTGATGATTTTTAATTAAGATGCTATTCACACACATTAAGAAAACGGCCTCTATTCTAATATTAGAGAGCAGTCCGTACCTGAGCATTAGGAAATTTTAATTTTGGTGGCTAATTTGAATGGTATGCTGTAACTTTAAAATTTCATTATTTCAAAAACTAAACCCCGAAAGGCACCCCTCCAGAATACAGGCATTGAGAAAAACCAAGTATCACAGCTGTATCTTTTACCGTTATTGCCCCACCGATTTGTTATGTCCCTCACCCACACCTACCACATCCCCTGAACGTCAAAAATCGATGTCTGGATCTCCGGAGCAGCTGAACGGATTTCGATGAAATTTGGCCCGATTGGAGACCTTAGTTGGGAACCTCTAAAGCCGAAGTTTCATCCCGATCGGTTGAATATTTCCAGAGTTTTAAAGACCAAAGCCAGATTTTTTGTGTACTACGGGTAGCTGGGCTTTGCTAGCCGCCAACGTGGTGGTTGATCCAAGTTTGTTACTTCATATCCCAATACCTCTTTCCCAACAGACAGATATACATTTTTACTGTTAAACCAGACCTCATTAATTGTATCCTCCTCTTTAGATACGACTTTTAGAACTTCAAATCTATACGGGTATTCGGTTGCAAAAGCTTCTCAATGTTCACCTTCATAAAGGTTTACTTTATTGACCGTAGTAATTCTATCAACGTTTTGATATTACTTGCTTTTAATTTCATATATAATGCATTCTTTTGCTCTCTCAAGGAAAGGCTGCATGATCTATTAGGTTTCTATTTCAGTGACATTTATGAATGTTCTTTTATAGGAAAAGAGTCCCTCCAATTACAAGGCTGTCTGCCGCACGAAAGCTAATAAATTGCATTCAGTTTTCTTATGCAATGTCTCCTAGGCCTTTCTTGCCTAGTACATTCTCCATACCCTTCTTTTCTACTAAGTGTTGAGTACATGTCATCACCAGTAATAATTCTCATATCACTTCCCTGTATTTCATCTATAAGATTTTGCAGCTCTACAAACAATTCATCTTTTATTTCTCCTTAGAATTCACTAGTTGGCATGTAGCACTCAATAAAACTAATGTTGCATTGTTTCAATGTTAGCAGCAGTAATCTATTTCTCATTACTCTCCAGTCAGTGACTGCATTTTCTGCATTTGATGTCAAGACCTTGCTGATGCTTCCTTCACCAGTTCCATCTGCTCTTCTTGAATAAATCCATGTTACCCCCGCCCAGTCTATCTTTTCCCATTCATTTGCCCTGTGATCCACAAACAGCTAAGAATGTCCTGTACGTATGTTTTGTATTCGTCTTCTACCTGTTCTATCATTTAAATTTGATTTGGGTTCTTATGTTCGAATTCCCTGTTGTTAATTTACCCTTAGTATTCATAAACCAGGATATGCTCAGCACCCCTATATGAATAGTGGTCATTTCCTAAATGGCCAATCCTTTTATGTAGCAGAATCTATGGAGGAACATACAGGTTATATGATAGCATGGAGCTTTCACTATAATAAAACAAATTCTGGCTCTCAGAGGAAATGATATCATAGGTAGAATTACAGTTCATATTTTAAGCTAATAGTGTGAGGTTTGGTGGGATTATCTTCCACTGAAAATGTTTGGATTTGAAAGGTATCGACATGATTTCATATGGATAGCCCAGGGACAGAACTATCCTTTAGAGCTAGCCCATGGGTTCCAGGGGTGGGTTAGTACTGGGGATAGGACTTTTGGCATTCTATCCACTTTGCCTGCAGCGTAGTTTGGGATGAGATGATTACACTTCTCCAATGCTCTAAGTCCCATTAAGTGGACATTAGCCTACACTTGCGCCACACTAATTATGTTGGTGTTATCCCCTTTTGAGGTAGATAGGAAGTGGTAAGATAGGAAGTAGACATTAGCTTGTCAGCTCCAACAGGTGTCTGTAGTGAAAGAATGAACCACTATGGACAATGTTTCATGTCTTTTCATGATATCCATGTCTTTTTAGTATTTTTTTCTTCCCTCTTTCATCATGGACAATTCTGAAGCTGAGCCATGTACCACTGGACCACTTGATGCAACAGTGGCACAGTTGATGACCTTTGTCGCTGTTATTGGTAACTGACGCGAATACTCAACCAGGGACAAAGGGTCTGGGTTGAAGAACATAAGATTACACTAAATACAACTGGTGCATCAAATTCTACTGAGCCCATGCCTGTTGCCTCGGGCACTGATCCTCTGTGCATCCTGTGGAATTACCAGATCTCTTATCATTATCAACTATGTCAGAGACTAATTAGGAAATCCTTCAAAATAGAAATTCAAACTAACAAAATGAAATGGCATCTCAAGAAAACCTTTGATAAAGGATTTCCCCCAGGAAGTAGATACTTTCTCAGTACAGTGTTACTGTCAAGTACTTGAAGGAAAATATGTAAAGCTGATGATTCTGCTGCTTGAAAATTCCCAGATAGGCATATGTTTGTGGGAGACAGTGTCAGATGAGCACACTCTTGGTCCAAAGGAGTATGCATATCACAGAATTCAATATGATTTGTTAGCATGACATCTTGGAGGGTGCCATGCATGCATATGATGGGATATTCCACATTCCCAGTTTGTCTTAAGTCTACATGATAGGCCGTGCAATTCAAATCAATCTAGAAAGTAAGTATGCCATATGTTCCCTCTATCTTCCGCCGATTAGGCAGGTTACGTAATAGAAATTAATTGCTTTCTTAACACTAGAGAACCCCAGCTTTACCATATCCTAAACAGGTACTGTTTGATGCATAGGCCTTACTAACTGCAGTTCTATCTGTAGCATAGATATTAGCTGGAGAAGTGACAATTGGCATACAAGTAATTACGTTTCCTGTCATTAATAAGTGCAAATGATGTACTATCTCTTCAAAGCTTACCGTGTTGGTATACCTAAAAGGCAAACTTGGGAAAATTCACAGTTAAGTGAAAATGATAGAGATGCTGATGATTTCCCAGCATTAGGTGGTACTATTGATGTACTAAATGGGACTATGTACTCATTAAAGAATAAAGTCCCTCACGCAATCACAAACACACGCAATGATGCTTCATTAGCTTTTACTGAGTTTTCATACAGCCAGTATCCACTTTATACTTAAATCGACAGGACTTTTAAATGCTCAGATCCATGGGCAGTCTGAAAATCTTAGACAATTGTTTTGTTGTATAAGGACATCTCTAATTTGTTATTATAGAGATCATACTATTGTGGTACGTTATAATCTTCTAAACCTGGAAAAAGCCTTTGTTTAGCAGCAAGTTTCTGGCCAATTGAATTAACTGGATTTTTATGAAAGTTAATGGAAAAGATGATGAAAGCAAGATCGGCATGGTTCTATGGGCAATAATATTCTATCTTCATGATGTGGATTATTACTGTAGGTAGAGACCTCTGAATGTGAAGCAGTTACCTCTAAACAACAACCTGTTACTTTTTTCTTTGACACAGAAATATGTGATACTGTCTAAAGATATGGAATTTTGGAGAGATTGCATGATTGTGGTCTGAGAATACGATTATTTCTTTAATCAAAGCTTTTGTCATCACTGACATATTTCCAGGTCAAAGTTAGTTTGGAAAGAGATACTATGAAAAATGTGCTCCTCAGGGTAGTGTGCTTAGTGTCACTCTTTTCGCCCTTACTATCAGTAATGTATCAACTGGTATGTCTAGAGAGATCTTAAAAACACTTGCCAATATCATTTCCTGCCTCCTGAATGGCTGGAGCAGAAAAGTCTCATTGAGAAAGACAATAGTTATGTATTTCTGCTGTATTGGTAGTATACTCCCAGATCCAGTTCTGCTGTATTGGTAGTATACTCCCAGATCCAGACCTTTAATTGCATGGCCATAAAATTTCTTGCTCCGAGGAAGCATGTGTTGTAGGTCTGGTTATTTTTAGGAAACTTTCTTGGGTTCTTAATCTAGACGTATTATTTCACACTAATTAGGGCAAAGACAGTCATACAATACTAGCATTTCATAAACCTTTGATTATTTCACAGGTTTTATAAGGTTGTGAAACATGTTCTTTAGCTACACCTAAGTGGCTCAAAATTTCAGATTCTCATTTTAGATGCTCATCCTGAGCAAGGCCACAGTTTTAGTTTTCTGTAGAAGAAAACTACTGAGATGGCCTTGTCTGTCCATCCGCACTTTTTCTGTCTGCCCTCAGATCTTAAATACTACTGTGGCTACAGGGCTGCAAATTGTTATGTTGATCATCCACCCTCCAGTCATCAAACATAGCAAATTGCAGTCCTCTAGCCTCAGTGGTTTTGATTTAATTTAAGGTTAAAGGTATCCATGACCGTGCGTCTGGCACCGCTATAGGTGCCAACAACACAGACCACCATCGGACCGTGGCTGAAAGTTTCATGGGCCGCGGCTGAGAGTTTCATGGACCGTGGCTGAGAGTTTCATACAGAATTATACGCTGTACAAAAAACTCGATTGCCCCGAAGAAACTTAGGCACATTTTTTACTTGTTTGATTGTGGACCCACCCTTTACCTGAAGAAGTGTCAACCTACCAAGAAAAGAGGTGCTCCTACCCTGAACTCTGGCCCTGGGCCAGATACGACCAGCTCGGCGAGCTGTCTCTGGTGCTCACTAGGCGGCAGGGATGCAACCCACATGAGCTTCAAGAAAACAGTATATCAAATTATTTTACAGACAACTCATAGCTATTACTTCTCATACGTGAAAATGATTTTGTGGTATTTTTGCTCTACGTCGTTCACCTATTAAACATGCAAATGTGTTATGAGCACTGACATCTGTTTTATTCCTGAATGTTCGACTCTGAAAATGCAGTTTACAATAATAATTGTACATATTTTTGGAAATGTGAAACCAACCTTGAATGCCACGGGAAGTGATGTATGCTACTACGTGTCATATATAAGAAGAGTTAATGCGAATATACAATTTTCAACAAACGTTTCAAAGTGGATGAGGTCACAACGGTGTAGCGCCTTCCGTAGTCCGCCAGATATTCGTTTTTGTTATGGCATCCTTTTTGCTATTTTAACCATTGCTCTCTCTCTCTCTCTCTCTCTCTCTCTCTCTCTCTCTCTCTCTCTCTCTCTCTCTCTCTCTCTCTCTCTCGCGTTTTGTTTTCGCTTTTTAGTTAAGGTGGCCCTAAGCCTCCACGTCTATGGCGTGATCTCAGTATTTACTTCAGTTTCAACTAGACGCTGTAAGGGAAACATGATAACTACAAAGGCAGATAAGGAGTTCTGGGAGCAGTTTATTAAAGTTCATAGGCAACATTCTTGTTTGTGAAGATTTAATTAGGTACAAGGATTATACCGATACAAGAAAGTGAAATGAGGCTCATGATAAATTAGTTGAAAAATTACCGGAGAAGGCTGCAGTATATATATATATATATATATATATATATATATATATATATATATATATATATATATATATATATATGTATACATACATACATACATATATATATATATATATATATATATATATATATATATATATATATATATATATATATATATATATATATATATATATGTATACACATACATACATACATATAGGCCTTCAATCTACGTTTCTTTAACAAAGTAAGGGTACAGTTATTAACTCTTTTTTATACAAAATTTTTAATTTGTGCAAGGAAAATTAAAATACCATTGAAAAACATTATCATGAACTATTTCATGTAAAAAATGACAGTGTAATTTAAACATTAGTACTAATACATACATACATACATACAGACATTACATATATATATATATATATATATATATATATATATATATATATATATATATATATATATATATATATATTTTATATATGTATGTGTGTATGTATTAGTACTAATGTTCAAATTATATTGTCATTTTCTTACATGAAATAGTTTATGATAATGTTTTCAATGATATTTTAATTTTCCTTGCATAAATTAAAAATTTTGTATATATAGCCTACAAAAGTTAATAATTGTACTCCTACTTTGTTAAAAAAAAACGTAGATTTAAAGGCCTAGTCTTCTTCAGCGGACCGTAGACTGCTGCATAACAGACTATACACCACTAGATCTATACAGAAATGATGTTTATGCATTATAGTTACGTTTTTACCCCCCATAAACTCTTGTTGAAAAACTTTAATAATGCTCTTCATGATTCTGAGATTATGTTCCTAAAGGAATGCTAATTGCCTGCTGCAAAAAAAGAACATATATATCCAAATCAAATTTCCTGTTTTAATTAAAATTATTTATATTTTACTCTGCATTTTGTTTTGAATAACATGAAATTTGATCATGGTATTAATCTTTCTAAAATTGGAGGTTCACAGAAAAACTCATTCCGAAGTGCTCGAAATCCTCCAAAAAAGAAAATATTATATTAGACATAGATATTAAAAATATATTTGAAATCATTATAAATGCCAGTGTGGTCACATGAAGAATTTTCGCTTAATGTACCTGACCAGGGAAATCGAATAACATCCCAGAAACAAATGTTTCAATCTATTTTGGTAGAGATATTCTATCACTGATATCAGTGTGGTCTTATGTAGAATTCTTACTTAACTACTAGATCCTTAAAGAATGTTTTTAACTGATGCAAAGAACTTAAAATATAGAAATCAACATGTTCAATAAGTCCTGTACTGATAGAGCTATTTCGTCTTAGATATTAGTGTGACTTCATGAAGCTCGCTCGATCTGACGATTAAAAAATAGTTTTATCTTAGCCGATATACTGAATAAAATGTTAGGCCCATTTGAATTGCAAAAAACTAAATCGTTTACTGCCAGAAGTATTACATTGAAGATCTTAGAGCACTTTTGTGGATAACGTTTCACTAAAATTGGCCTTTAAAAATACATTTTTGAGTAGCCCGAAATATTGAAAGAAATATATTTTATTCAAATAAAGGTTCAAATAATGTTTTGTAAGTTCTTGTTAGCGGACATTAGCATTGAGGTCTTCCGATGGTTTTTCAACTTCAGGACATTTTCCTCATTCCACAGCACAAATAGTTTTGTGTTTTCCTGCGACGATGTTCGTCAGGACAAACTGGTCCCGGCATGCGGGTGTTTATGGCTGATAACGGTTGCGCATCCGTCTTTGGAAGTCGAAAACAACCAAGATAAAAACAGTGATTATGTCTTTCTTCGAGAAGGCTCTTTGGATCTTTCCTAGAGAGTGACCCCCAAGGGTTTTAACCCGGTATGTATCCACCTTTGCGGTGTGTTTAGTACAAACCCATTGGGGATTACCGTAAAAAGATGAACAAAAGACTGTAAATATCATAAAGATAATGACCCCCAAGAAATTTTAGTCCTAGATAACGACCCCAAAAACCCTTGGGGGTCACTATCTAGGAAAGATCCGGTTCTTTCATATATGTCCGTTCACGTTGTTTAATACCATATATTTGAAGAAGGGCTTGCCTGTATATCAATGGAGTGCAAGTTCACACATATTCCCTGAGATGACGAAAATTTGATTATCACCTACCGCTTGTTATGGTATATTGGAAAGGCGAAAAACTTCGTTATAACCGACTATTGACAGTTCCTAGTAGTTTGTGTAATTGCCACTACAGATATTGCTGGTCATTCACTGCATTGAAAGGGATAAGGAAGTAGAGTTTGGCTATAACGATGATAGTAATAATATTTATAACATATAGGTTCAAGGTCTCAAAAACTGTACAGAACTATCATAAAACCTACAGGTGTAATCATCAATATACTAATTATCATCATCATCACCATCTTGAAATTCTCAATATAATTATGTAAAGATTTTACATATAGCTACGAGAGGTTACAGAGTACTTATTGTAAAGGCCTGCTCAACTTCCATCAATAGTAATGATGAATTTTTATACAGTATTACTACTACTTCAGCACCAAATCCTTTATAACCACTGTTTGCGAAGGACTGAAATTTCTAGTGAATAGTTTTGCTATTGGCATTCATGCATTCGTGCTTGATTTCATCTGAAGCTCTAAGTTGAATGGTTATATGTTTCAGCATTTCAGTTTTATAAAAAATATACACATTGATATTGATATTAATAGGGATGACAGTCACATTTCCTTTGAAACATTTACGTATAGTTGGCCAGCAAAACTTGTCAGAATGAATGCAATGAATGTTAAATAACTAAGTTTGTTTTTGGCTGTCTCTTGCTGAAGTACATTTTTTGCTGTGGCTTTATGATGGGGCATGTAAATGGAGGCTTTAATGATTCTTTCTGCGGCCATCTTAGATTACAACTGCAATATATCACATGCTTGTTTAACGGCCTTTTAATGAAGAGGTTGCTTAGATTATCAGTGTTTGCTCGGGTAGGAGAGAGAGGTAGAGATATATACCATAATGCCATGCTCTCTCTCTCTCTCTCTCTCTCTCTCTCTCTCTCTCTCTCTCTCTCTCTCTCTCTCTCTCTCTCTCTCTCTCTCTATATATATATATATATATATATATATATATATATATATATATATATATGTGTGTGTGTTGTGTGTGTGTATATGTGTGTGTGTGTATATGTGTATATATATATATATATATATATATATATATATATATATATATATATATATATATATATATATATATATATATATGATAATTTTTTAAATTAAATTTAATCTGTTTGTATGAAACGTTAGTACTATTCATATTAACATATGTCATTAATGAAACTTTTAACGGAAAGTTGAGATTTTTACTAGCATTCTTCCTTAATTATAAGTCTTTTTTATTGTAAACTCATTCAAAAAAATCTTTGAAACACTTCCAGTAGATTTCATCCACCAAACCATGGCATATTCTTTTGATATATACATATATATATATATATATATATATATATATATATATATATATATATATATATATATATATATATATATATATATATATATATATATACACACACACACACACACAAACACGCACACGCACACACACAAGGAAATGCGCATTTCTTATTCGTCATCATCATCATCATCTCCTCCGAAGCATGTGATACAAATTGCTTCTTTGAAATTCCGCCATTCTTATTTTTCCAATGCTGTATCTTTCACAAATCTCCACTCATCTCCAGGTTAATTCCTCATAGTTTTCATTCAAGTATGTCTAGGTCTTCCAACTCTTCTAGAGCCCACAGGAGCCCTGGTGACTCTGGGCTTGGTCGAAGGGCATGTCCAAGCCTTCTCCATCTCCAATTCATAATCATTTCTTCTACTTATGGAACTGCCATAATTTTACTCATGACAGCATTGCTAACCCTTTCTTGACATATGACTCCTAATACTCTTCTTAATGCCGTATTCTTGAATCATATGAATATAGCATTATATAAAAGAATGGCAAGAAAAATAATTTTAAGAAAAATGCGCAAAACATTTTGAAAAATTCAGTATCTTAGGTCAAGAAGTAGAGTCGAGGAAATAACTAAAGTTTGAATGAAAAGTTTACGCAGTATCAGTTACACATAATATCGAATATACTTATTGAAATTACGTAAAGAAAAACAATATATATCTTTCATGATGGCTGTCGAAAACCCGCCCGCGCACACATACACGCAGACAAAACCGTTACACATGGAAGAAAAAAAGTCAAATGACTAGGGCAGATAAGATGGGAAAACAATTAAGAGAATGCGCAGCGCCTCATCAATCCGGATTGACTGGCTAAAAATCCCACTGACTGCAACCAAAAAGAAAATCTTTGGGATTACTGTATATTATTAAGAAATGGGATGGTAGCCGAATAAAGACCAAAGGAGCCCTGATTGATAGTGATAAAGTCAGTAAGGATGTCACATCGGCCCAAGCATCAAGAAATAAATATTTGTGAAAAACTCGTGGTTTCTATGTGATGGAGGTAGATGGCAAAAGGAGAGAGAGAGAGAGAGAGAGAGAGAGAGAGAGAGAGAGAGAGAGAGATTTTGACTAGTTTTATGAAGTGTCTATTTAGCTTAGACCAAATTTTTTTTTTTATAAACTACTGAAAATACTTATTTCTTAAGTCTACAATGTATGTTTAAGCTAAATATCGAAATGAATAGAGTTAAATGATTCAAAGAATATGACAAGAATAAATGACTTATTATACCATAATTATTACAAATGCTAATAGTGTACGTGCATAGACATATTTACCAATCTTACTTATAAGGAAATGGTAACTGTTATAAATGCTGATAGCCTTGAGAGTGTAATGGTAACATAATTTAATTTAGTAACATACCGTTATAATAACGCAGTAAATAAAAAAAAATACAGTTGAAAAGGGGAAAAGGCGTGACACTCTTCAGACACTCAACAACAGTAGTTATTGCGCTAGGTGGTTCAGTGCGCTTACGAATAAGTTGTCAGATAGCCCTCTTTTATAGGACGGTGTCCAAAAAGTTTAAGAGAGTTGTAGGATTTGTTTTGAGTGAGAGTGTATTTCTTTTTATGACTATTGAAAACATTTAAGCAGTAGAAAATACTTATGATTAGACTTGCAATGACATTTAACAGGAGCCATCTAACAACATTAGGAAAGAGAGCAAAAACTCTCATTTTAAAGTAGACTGTCTTGCAAATGAAGATTTTTACATTGCTCTATTGCTAATGAACGGTAATCCTTATTTTAGCATTTATATGATCAGTCTGCGAATTCTGATTTCATTATTTAGCATTTATATGATCAGTCTGTGAATTATAATTTCATACAAAGGTTTATCTTTACTTGCTTGTCACAAAACATAATTATAATATTATGATTAATCCGTTCCAAGAAATTAAAATAGGACGATTGTTATTGTCCATCTAATAATCTCTACAACATTGTTTCTTTCTGGAGTATTGGAAATACGAAGTTGAGGGCCAAGATTCTGCTATTTAGTGTATGTAATATTTTCTGTATTTCATCAGAACGGGAAAAGGAAAACATTAATGAGGTAGTGAGCCAACAACTAGTCCGCCTTTCTCTGAAACTTGTGAGGTCGCCGTGTTATTGGACAGAAACTATTCAGTAATATTTTCTGGAAGACTTGATATGAAAGCCAGTCTATTTTCATCTACTTTAACATTAGTGCAGTTCCATATATTTCCTGTAGAGAGTTTGTGACGCCAGATAACCCACAATTAATCAATCAATTAATCCTGTAGAAAGTGGATTGCACACTGTGTCGTCAAAGATCTGGAATTTTTCCCGTAAATATTGGTACATAATAGCCGTATGTTTGTTAATATTTGAACGCCCTGTTCATTATGAATGAAGAAATTAGATAGAATGTGGACAATCAGTTTACAGGGGGCTTGTACTTCGCAGATGAATATTAAGGGTTTTTCATACATTACCTTAGGAGGTTTTTATTCTTTTTCTTCTGGTCTTTGATGGTTAGGAAGGCCATTTAAATTTGCTGACCAATTTAGACAACGAAGATTATATTATTATTATTTTTTATTAGCCTTTTGTTGGACCTTATGGTGAACAAGTCCATTTATGTTTGCTGTCCATTTTGATTTCTTCGGCTAATGGATATTTAATCATCTAGTCATAGGTAAATGAGGCGTTGATTACACTTCATCGGGTGAGAGGCGTTATCTCGTTCAGCCTGGGAAACCTCTTCAGTAACGTATCTTCTTTATGGTTACTTTCAGGAAAGGACAGTTCCTATCTACCTCAGAGGATCCAAGGCCACTGAAGTTCCGAGTGGAGTTTTATAAAAGGGTGGTCATGGTAAAAATGATGAACAATTAATAAAGGTAAAGACGTCTCTCGAAACAGTTACTGAACACTCCTTATTTTTAGTTTCTGTGAAAGAAAACTATTGAGATGGCTTTTTTGTCTGTCCATCCGTCCTTAGATCTTAAAAACTTCTGAGGCTAGAGAGGGGGCTGCATAAGGGGGGCTGCGAATACATAACCTGGTAGGTGTGGATCATCCACACCCTGATTCATCAAAACATAAACAAGAGGAAACAGTTCAAAAGAAAGTATGTAGTAGGTTTTTATTGTGAGGCCATCTTCTTCATCATTATTTCTAAACTAGCGTAACGTCCTGGCGCTGCTTGCAAAATGCCAACACAGGCCACTACGGCCTCTGGCTGAAAGTTTCATCTCTCTCTGGCTGAGAGTTTCATTCCATTAAACGCTGTTACAGAAATTGCCCAGCATTTTTTGCTGAAGAAACCCTTCTCACATATTTAATTTGTTTTTTGTCTGCAATTTTTGAATTTTTTATTACCCCTCATCACACTCAGCGAATACATAACCCGTCCTGTGGAAAAGGTGTCATCGGGAGTTTAACTGTTCATCTCATAGAATCCATAAACGTGAAGGAGAAACAATATCAAAAGAAAGTATTGTTTCAACATGTTTTCACCTTGTGAGCCCATCCCCCACTTCCTAATTAACTTCTAAACATCGAGTTGACTGTTCATCCCAGCGACCTCAAAAATTATAAATGTATCAACATTTCACTCCGTTCCCAACACCCTCACCCCGCACACCCCCACACCCCTTGGTTCCTGTTAAGATGGTAAGTCATAAGTACACAAGTTTGGTCAGCATTTGCCTGGATATTTTAGAGTGTATGTGGGGAACATTCTCACCACATACATTCTGTCGGGCTTATATGTTGGATTGAAGGGGCATCGAGTGTCTGTTAAACATCCCAGCAACTATGGATTAAATTCACCACATCCCTATCAGTTTTGATGACATTTTATTTTTCCACTCGAGTCTGACACCCCCACTTCTCATATAACGAGGCTGAACTTCAGGGGAAGAGACGGCATCCTTGAGTTTCACATTTTCATCTCAGCGTCCTCAAAAAGTATTTGTTTTAGAGTACTTCGATATCTGTTGGCTTAGGAGTGGAGTTTAATAACACCACAATAATAATCCCCACCTTCCTATCGGGACCGAAGTTATAGACTTGTGTTTAGTCTGTACAGAGAGTCACTATTCATCTGCAGTGACCAAAAATTGATGGCTTAGAACACCAATCTCTGTCAGATTTTCAAATATATGTACATTTCACTCTGAGTCCCACATCCCCCCAACCCATTTTTTTTAAATAATAATGATAATAATAGTTCACAGTGTTCTTTCCAGACATAACACTAAGTCATAAGCATGCAATTAGTTTACATGAAATAGACCAAGTAACAGACAATAATCAGGAGAAATGATAACTGGGAACATACACAAAAACATACAAATTTACATATGCCTTTTTATATGTTTACGAGAGATTAGATAAACAAAAGCCCAAGGGAGTACAAATGGAACAATATCAGTTGGTTTCCTGGTGCCTGAGGGCAGATATCCTGTCACCAATCCTGCTTTCAGGTGACAGGTGGTGACCCACATCCGGGAATGATAATATCCACTGAGTGTGACAAACGTCTAGTGTCTAGGGACTTGCACTAACGAGGCTTTGTATTCAGGGGAAGAGAGACGGATGCACCGCCTGGAGGTTGGAACTCCCGCGCACATTTTCCTTCTACGTCTTTTGCAGTAACACGGATTTTTTTGTTTTGCTTTGAGGACCTCGCATGTCAAAGAAAGGCTTGGGAACCAGTGGTTAGTAAGATAATAATAATAATAATAATAATAATAATAATAATAATAATAATAATAATATTGGATGAAACCTGCAGATCCACAGTTTGATGTAGGTACGTATATTTTAGGATTATAATCTGCACAGATCTGAGTTTGCAGGAATTTTTAACATTTCGCTTTTTCAATCAAGAAATCAGATTGAAAACTGAAATATTAACAGACGCTCCGAATTAGTTATCTCTGTACAGATTTATCTTTAAATATATGTACATAGACATATCTGTGGATCTGAGTCTCCATTTCAAAACTCATGCTACTATGAGTATTTTTTTTTTTAATGATAATGATAATAATAGTTCAGCGGAATTCCATATACAGACATAACATTCAAGCGCAATGCAGTAAAAAAATACAATTAGATTACAACATGAAATAGACTCAAACAACTGACAATAATAAGAGCTTTAGTGAAATGATAACACGTTAATGACACCAAAAAGAAACAAATTTATTGGCTGCTATTAGCAAAGTATACTCGAGCATGAGAGAGAGATAACACTGTTAAAGGTCAAAAGAGTACAAGTGAAACAGTAACATTTTGGTTTCCCGGTGCCGAGGGCAGATATCCTAGCTTCAATTTGCCAACCGCACCAGCTTTCGAAATCAATATCATTCTGTCATGTTAAAAACATACGGAAAAATCATTTACAAATTCCAGACAGTGATTGCTGAAAAATATTCAACGTGTCTACGCGATCTAGGGACTTGCACTGGGTCTTGAAAAGTTGTCATTGTTGTGTTAAATTTCTCAGCATACCTAACGGGTATCTACATTAGTTACCGAAGCACTTATTAATAATGGAGAGAAATTAGAACCATATCAGGCTTTCATAGTATGTCAAGAAAATTACCGAATAATTTGTTTCCAGTATCCGCAGCGACCTCGCAAGTTCCAAAGAAAGGCCGAGAACTAGTTGTTAGCTCACTACCTCATAACTGTTTCTTTTGCCAGTTTTGATGAAATAAAAAATAAATATACATACACTCTACCAAGGCCAGAAACTTGGCCCTCAACTCCGTAGTTCTAATATCATCTTTGTAACATAGGTTATTTGTATCATTTTATAGCAAAATTTACATTTTGCTACTAGATTAAGCCAGTCTTATTACTGCACTGACTCTTGCTTTTCAAAACAGAGTAGTTATACAAATAGTTTAATCCTATCAATATTTTTTATGCTGATTAAAGGCGATTGATTGTTTCACATTCCCACACCCTCATCGTGGGGCTCTCGCTAAGGATTTGTTTTCTAAATGAGAAATAAAAATGGGACCAAGTAAAGTTAAAGAGGTTAGACAGTTAAGTAAGAACAGATAAAACGGAACAGATGATAAGTTAAAAACCGAAAGTATTGCAACTGTGGCCAAAGATAAACGTCTACAGTGCGCCTCACTAAGTACACTATAAGTGGCACCCCTGTATGGCGAGTTTGTTTTGAGGGGCATTTTAACCCACCCCGTAGGGGGTAGTGCCGTCACTGCACCTCACATGTGCACTGTAGCCATTGGTAAAGGGCGTTTGCATCGCCCCTTTGGCCGCCAATTGCACCCACTGTTTACCCTTGTACTTTACCTCCAGTTCCGCTAACTTTCTTTAATCTCATTGCCCAGCCTCTCGACTATTACCCAGTGCATCTCTGTGGTTTTCTCCCAGTTCCACCTTTAGATACTTGTATTTCATCTTTATTTTATGGAACTCTTTATCTCGCTTTCCAGCCACTCCAGCTAATTTTTTCTCTCTGTCTCGAGCGCTGAATGGCCGAAAGTGCCCCAGTGTTTGGCCTGACAGCCGTAATTTCATAATGTCGCATAAAATCAAATAAACTATAACGCAGCGTTGGCCTTTTCATCAGGAAAGTGTAGTCAAGACAAGAATCCTGAGCAACAGCATGTAACGCCAAGTCCCGATAATTTGCAACTCAAAAGATGACGATTGTCCTTGAGCGTAGGGAGAGTGAAAGACCTCAACCATTTTAGCCTTCTTTGGTAAGATCCATCCCTATTTCTTTCATGAAACGCACTGACTCTAGTCATGGCTGTTTTATGGCTAGGGCTAACAAGAAGCTTTCATGTACTTTCAGTCTAAAAGAAAACTAGCAGTACGCATGCATTTGTGTACAATCTTATTTGGAAGTGGACAAATCACCAACTACAAAATCATCACTTTGTAACTGGAAAATGCTTTCCAGTTGAAAAGTAAATGGAGCGTTCTAGAACTAACAGTTTTGTTAATCGATCTCTTTTGTGTGTCACTGAACGTTTCAGCGCAGCCAACGTGATGAGTGGTGACACTGAACTCTTACCTTCCATTAGTGACCTCACACAACAAAATAGGGGAATTTCTTACATGATGCAAAGGAAATCCCCTCAGATAACCACGCTGCCCTTTTAAACCTTATCAGCTTCAATTACGTTTTGACCAGCGCTCCTGATTTCATTTCATTGTGATGTTGTCTGTACATTATCCATAGCATTTAAGTT